>NC_140644.1:38405125-38637838 GCF_978046115.1 Saccoglossus kowalevskii | reverse complement strand
CTGTGCGATGAACTTTTTCAACATTATTTTTAAATTTGCATGGAATATCATGCTCTCTGTGCAAGCTGCATTTTAATTTATGTTTTATAAGTATGGGAAAAAAAGAGCACACATATTGATCTAAGTAAAATGACAGTTTCACACAGCCTAATGGGGAAAAAATGTTTAACTAGTCTTAGTGTAATTGGTATTTTTTTTACAACGATTATGAAATGATTCCATTCGACTTGTGATTAGTGATTTTTTATGACTGGGAAATTTGATTTTGGCAATGAATCAATAATATGCATTAAAACACTGTTTGCATCAGATGTCCATCATTATTGCAATACTGATACAATACAAATGATTCCGTTTGGTAGGATAGTAAAAGGTTTTTGCATATTAGGTTGCTCACTGTATGCACATAGGGATAATGTATTATTCTACAATCTGATTGTTCTTAGATTACTCAGATTGAAGTCTGCGTATGAAATTTTCAAATTTTCATAAGCCTTTAGTTATAGACTTTTAGTAAGTGACATTGACTCATGAGCTTGTATTTTTTCATAAAGGGAAGGTAAATATTGATTACAAATAAACCTGTTACCCAAAACTATTACTAGTGCAGGCAAGTTATTTTTAGTGGATGTGCAATAATTGATGAAATGTAGATTTACTTTATTGGAAGAATGGTTGGCATAGAAAGTAATCGACTTGAATGTTGTTAATTTTTAAAACTCCAGTAAAGTACCAGTATGGAGTAATTGTGCACTTCAAATTATCAACACTGTGGTGTTGTTGCTTCAGTGTTTTTAAAAATGTTTTGCAATGCATGTGTGAATAATGTATTCTGCGTTTTGGTTTATGTCTTGTTTCCAGATGCCTCGAAGTAAATACTGGAAGAAAGGAAGGAAACACAGAAGAAACTTGACCACAACAGAGGATCCTGGCCTCTTTACAAACAGGAATGACAACGACAGTAATGAGACTGAGGATCCTGGCCTCTTACAAAACAGGAATATTGACATAGAGGATCCTGTCCTCTCAAAAAACAGGAGGACGGAGGATCCTGGCCTCCAGCAAAACAGGAATGACAGTAGTGAGGATCCTGGCCTCCAGCAAAACAGGAATGATAGTGAGGATCCTGACCTCCAGCAAAACAGGAATGACGGTGAGGATCCTGACCTCCAGCAAAACAGGAATGACGGTGAGGATCCTGACCTCCAGCAAAACAGGAATGATTGTGAGGATCCTGACCTCCAGCAAAACAGGAATGATTGTGAGGATCCTGACCTCCAGCAAAACAGGAATAATAGTGAGGTTTCTTGCCTCCTGCAAAACATGAATTACAGTGAGGTTTCGTGCCTCCAGCAAAACACAAATTACAATACTGAGTATCTTGATGAATTTCAGGATGATGATTGTCAAAATGAGCAACGAAAGGACACAATGCTTACAAATGAATTCCGAAAGGATGCAATACTTACTGATGAATTGAGAAACCAATGTGAAATAGATTACAAAACATTTGATCAGCTTCAAAAGCTGTTCACTGACGGGAATGTAAATGCAATCAGTGGCAATTTTCATCAAGGAGATCCATTTGTTTTCCCATCAGAAAATGTTGGAAGACAGTGTGTTGCTAACTGCTTACTGTCACTTGTATACAGTAAAATTAAAAAAGTAATATCATGGGATAGTTATGATTTAGACACAATTTTGAAAGCTGGCAATGAATATTATAATGAATTGTCCTCAAGAATTAATGCAAAATATCTTTTAGTTTCTGAATTGGACAAAGAAGTGGAGTTATTTGACACACGATTTTCTGTCACAGTTGGTAACAGTTTAGTTGGTTTAATGAGTTCCCAGCAACATGCAGAAAGCGAGTTTGTTGTATCACTAGATAGTGCATTGTACAAAACATTGTCTGAATTTGATGCTTCTTTTATAACTTTTAATGGAGCAACGTTTGCTGTATTGAATGCAGATGGCATTTACTGTGTATTTGATTCACATTCAAGAAATTCTGAAGGCATGATTGAACCAGATGGCTTGAGTATTCTCTTGCAAATGAAACATATTGAGCAGGTGTATCAACACTGTTGCAATCTTGCAATATCCATGAATGTAAGTAAAAACACACAGTTTGAAGTAACAGGAATTAGTGTTGTTGCTTCCAGAGAAGTATCAAATGAAATTAATGTAATGTATAGTGATGATGATTTAATGATTATGAATGAGTACAGAGAAGTTACTTTTACATTTAATCCACTTGAGGCAAGTACATGTGTAGGCATTTGCAGGACACTTGGTTTAACGTATGAACATCAAACTGAAACTTTAGGGCATTTATATGGTTCTGAACTAAGAGATCCTTGTCGTACAAAGAATATTGAAGGTGATGGTAATTGCTTGTTCAGAGCTTTATCATATTGTATAAGTGGTACTGAGCAAAATCACCAGACTGTAAGAGACAAGATTGTGCAACACTTGCAGTTGAATGCCCAACTTTTCTCTCAATATCTTGGACAGGAATACCAATCAGTTAATGATTATGTAACACGATCAAATATACAATTGCCCGGTGTATGGGGCACAGAGGTTGAAATTTTTGTCGCAGCTGATATGCTGGCAACTGATATTTATACATTCAATGTTGATAGGTGGAGACGATTTACTCAAACTAATAAACGCTCTCAGAATATTACTAATGGTTTGTATTTAAAGCACTGCAATGAAAACCACTATGAAGTTGTGAAGTGTGTAAAGGTGCATGGTGCATCAAGAAATTGTACAAATAGTAACTGTGATACAGAAAATGTAGATATTACTAAACAATGTGGAAGGTCATTTATAAACACTATTGATGATATACCTCTTGTGAATCTACCCAAATCACAGAAATCAAACCCAGGAAGAAAACGTAAATCTCTATCCAGACGTCAACAATTGAAAGTCAGACGCGATAAATATCATGAAAAGAAAAACCTACCCATTAGTGAAAGTGTAATACCCAAATCAAATGCTAAAAAACCAAGATATGTCAAGGAGCAAGAACTATATCACGTAGATTCAGAATTAAGGGAGAAAAAGAAAAAGCAGAGTTATGACAAATACCATGAAAACGCTAAGTTCAGAGAAAAAAAGAAAGCATGTTGTGCAGCTCAGTCTGCTGAAAAGTATCAGCAAGATGCTGAATTCAGAGAAACAAAAAAATCAAAGTTTACAGACAAGTATCAGCAAGATGTTGAATTTAGAGAAACAAAGAAATCAAAGTTTACAGAAAAGTATCAGCAAGATGCTGAATTCAGAGATACAAAGAAATCAAAGTTTACAGAAAAGTATCAGCAAGATGTTGAATTCAGAGAAACAATAAAATCAAAGTTTACAGAAAAGTATCAGCAAGATGTTGAATTCAGAGAAACAAAGAAATCAAAGTTTACAGAAAAGTATCAGCAAGATGTTGAATTCAGAGAAACAAAGAAATCAAAGTTTACAGAAAAGTATCAGCAAGATGTTGAATTCAGAGAGACTAAAAAGAGGCTGAGTGTACAAAAATACCAATGTGATGCAGATTATAAGCAGAGCTTGATTGTACGCAGTATTAACCAAAAGGTGTATATGAAAACAGAAAATGAAAATATTGAACATGTTACAGCTCTATTCAAATGTGAAGTCGCCAAAGGGCCGGATTGTATTTGTAGTGTGTGTCACAGACGCCTATTTCGAAATCAAGTGATTATATGTAATAAACGTGCTTTTGACAAGGAAAGAGAATATATTGCACAGAAGTGTATAACAGAGACCTATGTACATGCATGCAGCATAGCATGTAACAAAGAATGTCAGTTAAAGAAAAGCTCTGCTGGTACATTATGGATTTGTTATACATGTCAACGAAAACTTTTGCATGGAAAGATGCCTGCAGTAGCAGTTGTAAACAACCTTGACTTGAAAACTATTCCTGACGAATTAAAATGCCTGAATGATTTGGAGCAACATTTAGTAGCATTGCATATTCCATTTCTGAAAATGTTGGCTTTGCCAAGAGGTGGTCAGAAAGGCGTTCATGGGCCAGTTGTTTGTGTACCATCAAGTGTGGTGAAAGCAACAAGCTTTTTACCAAGAATTGAATCAGAGGATCAGACAATAAGAGTTAAACTGAAGCGAAAACTTACATACAAAGGTCACTACCAGTTTAAATGTGTTAAAAAAGGTCATATCAAAAATGCTTTAGTATATCTTCAAAAGAATAATAAATGGTATGAAGATGTAAAATTCAATGTGGATTGGGAAAACACTCTATCAAGAAATGAAGACAATGAGAATTCTTCTGACGAAGAACATAGTGAAATATCTGATAAAGAGAATGAATCAGACGATGTTCATGGAATGTTTGTTGACACATGCTTACAACCACTTGACATAGGTCAAGAAGTTCTTGATTATCACTTTGATGATGTATGTGTTGCACCAGCAGAGCACAATAAACCAGTAAGAGTCCTGATGGACAAATGCAATGAAGCAAAGTGCTTTCCAGTATTGTATCCAACTGGATCCCCAACATTTCAAGACAACCGTGAGGTTCGAATAACACTAGGACGGTATCTACATACACGTTTGATGAATGCTGATGGCAGATTTGCCAGAAATATAGACTTTATATTCTATGCACAATATTTGTCTGAATTGGAGCAGGTCCAGTCAAAAGTGTCAATTGCTCTTCGTAAAGGAAATGGTATTGCTTGTGGTGAGAAAGTGACATCAAAGGTTCTAACAAACCGAGACAAACTGATAGAGATTATAAAGAATGATGAAGGCTATAAATTTATGACGCCTATCAGAGGAACACCACCTTACTGGCAAGCTACCCAAAAAGATATTTTTGCAATGATAAGGCAATTAGGTATACCAACCTGGTTTTGCTCATTTTCATCTGCTGACTTGCGATGGAAAGAAATTGTGGAAACAATACTTCATGAACAGGGCGACTATAGCACTTCTGCTAATGATCTTGATTGGTCTCAGAAATGTGAAATACTAAGACAGAACCCAGTAACAGCAGCTAGAATGTTTGATCACAGATTCCATTATTTTTTAACTCGTGTAATAATGTCTTCAGCACGTCCCATTGGGCATATCAAAGACTATTTTTACAGAGTAGAATTTCAACAACGTGGTTCACCACACACGCATTGCTTATTCTGGGTGGAATATGCTCCAATTGTGGACAATGATGCTGATGATAAAGTGATTGATTTTGTTGACAAGTATGTAACTTGTAATATGCCTTCTCTAGAAGAGGATTCAGAATTGCATGAAATGGTAAACAAAGTCCAAAAACACAGCACAAGACATTCAAAATCTTGCAAGAAGAAAGGCACAAATTGCAGGTTCAATTTTCCACGACCTCCTTGCACAAGGTCATTCATTTGTCGACCTAATGATGGAACAGATGAGTTGCAATTAAAAAACGTTTTAGAAGGAGATTCTGATGTAACTGATGACGAAGATTCTAATATGGGAATACATAAATTGTCTATGACAAAAGAAAGTGCAAAGAAAATTCTTGGAAATGTTTGGAAAGCCCTTTCAGATAATCAAAAAGAATATAAAAGTGTAGATTCTTTATTCTCAGATATAGGAATTACTCAAGAAATCTTTGAAAAGGCAAATAGATTATTAACAAAGAAAACATCTGTTGTTTTGAAACGACAGCCAAATGATGTATGGGTGAATCAGTATAATGCAGATCTACTCCGTTGTTGGGATGCAAACATGGATATACAGTTTGTTGTTGATGCATATTCCTGTGTTGTATATATTGTTTCCTACATTTCCAAAGCAGAACGAGAAATGGGGTTATTGTTGGATCATGCTCAAAAAGAAGCTACAAAAGAAGGCAATGTTGATGCTAAGAAAGCATTAAAACAGTTAGGAAATGTATACCTTCAAAACAGAGAAGTTAGTGCCCAAGAGGCTGTATATAGAGTATGTAATCTGAAGCTGAAACAGGCATCACGAAAAGTCCAGTTTATTCCAACTGGGGACAATCCTGTTAAAATGAGTTTGCCATTTGAGGTCATCAGAAAACAAAATGAATGTGCTATTGTAGATGAAGATGATATATGGATGACTAGCATAGTTGACAGATACAAAGCTAGACCAGATGGACAAGAGTTTGATATGTTGTGTCTTGCTGCATTTTGCTCAGAGTACAGAGTTCTTTCAACATCTGAAATGTCAAATGTCAATAATGAGAAGAGAAAAAATCCAGCAGTAACTTTGAAAAATAACCTTGGTCATATGCAAAAAAGGTCTAGAAGTGAGCCTGCTGTTGTAAGGTATGCAAGATTTTCAGTGACAAAGAATCCTGAGAAATATTATCAGAGTATATTGCAACTTTTTCTCCCTCATCGCATTGATAAACATTTGAAACCTGTTGAATTTGAATCTTTTGAAAATTTTTACCAAGATGGAGCAGTTAAATTGGGGAATACACCATTGGAAAAGGTTAAATTGATCGTTGACAGAAATCGAGCCTTATTTGAGAAAGAAGCTGATGCTATTGACACTGCATCAAAATTACTTGATGAATGTGGACAATTAGAAGATGCATGGGCAAACATATGCCCAGAAACTGAATCTGAACGAATCGAGTGCCTTGAAGAAGCACAGAAAAATACTAATGATAATGAGTATGACACTTCAATTCCTGATCTAGAAGAACAACCACAGATTTCAGATAGCCATGTTGTAGTACCTTCTTGTTCAATGTCAAAGATTGAGGGACACTCTATGCTGAGAAAATTGAATGTGAAGCAGTCTGAAATATTTTACAAAATCCGACAGTGGTGCTTGGATATAAACAATGGATTGAACCCAGATCCATTTTTTGTGTTTGTCACTGGTGGAGCTGGAACTGGGAAAAGTCATTTGATCAAATCTGTGTATTATGAAGCTACACGCATTCTTGCTCGTTCATTACCGAATCCTGATGATCTTTCTGTACTTTTAACAGCACCAACTGGTGTTGCTGCATTTAATATTGGAGGTATGACTGTGCACAGTGCTTTATCAATACCAGTTAATGCAAAGCTACCATATGTACCACTGGGCAATGACAAGATTAATAGTGTTCGTTGTAAGCTAAACACTCTTCAAATCCTAGTGATAGATGAAATTTCCATGGTGGACCACAAATTACTTGCTTATATCCATGGTCGATTGAGACAGATTAAACAAACTAGCAGTCATTCACCATTTGGTAATGTTTGTGTCATGGCCTGTGGTGATTTTTACCAACTGCCACCTGTAAAAGGAAGTTCATTATGTCTTGGAAATGAAGTTGTTAATCTGTGGAATGATAATTTCATGATTGCAGAACTAACTGAAATAATGAGACAAAAAGATGTTGCATTTGCTGAGACACTTAATAGGCTGCGAATTCATAAGAAAGGAGAGGCACTGTCTTCCATTGATGTTGATATGCTTGAAGGTCGAGAAACCGGTGAGGAGAGTGATGCAATTCATATTTTTGGTACAAATGCACAGGTTAATGCATGCAATGTAATGATGCTTCATAAGCTATGCACAGATCCTGTATATATTGAGGCTCAGGATTATACCAAAAATGCAAAGACAGGTAAACTGGAAAGGAATCAAAATCCCCATAAGAAGGTTTACATGAATCTGTTACCAGAAAGTATAACATTAGCTACTGGTGCAAGAGTGCAACTTACAAAAAACATAGATGTTTCAGATGGTCTAGTTAATGGTGTATTTGGAACTGTAAGTCACATAACTATGATACCAGGGAATAATTTCCCGTCTGCAATATATGTAATATTCGATAATGCCAAAGTGGGTGAAAAGTTACGAAAAACAAGTGCAATTTCTTCAGCATTGCCAGAAAATAGTACTATCATTAAAATTAATGAAGACACTGTTGCACCAAATGGTGGTATCAGAAGACAGTTCCCTCTTAAGTTAGCTTGGGCTTGTACAGTCCATAAAGTACAAGGTTTAACTGTAAACAGAGCTGTTGTTAACTTAAAAAAAATCTTTACATCAGGACAGGCTTATGTGGCTTTAAGTCGTGTAACAACTTTGAGTGGACTTATTGTACAGGAATTTCGAAAATCTGCAATTTATTGCAATGACAAAGTGCAAGCAGCATTGGAAAGCATGCCAAAGTTCATCATTGAATCATCTGAGCAGTTGGGCACAAACTACATGTGTACTTTTATTATGCATAATGTTCAGGGCTTACAGTCCCATATTCAAGACATTCAAAATGATAATACATTCTTGATGTCTGATATAATATGTCTCACTGAAACATGGTTAACTGACAAGGAACCTGATTTTGACATTCAATTGAATGGATTTAGTTTTAATCACAAACCAAGATGTCTTTCTTACAATATAACTACCGATAATACAGCGAAGTTGTTAGATCAATGTCATGGTGGTGTAGCAGTATATGCTAAACAAAACAAATCATTTAAGATTTTGAATTTGCCAATATCTAATATGGAATGTATGGTATTTTGTTTAACTCATTTGAATTTAACTGCTGCTGTTATATACAGACCAGCATCATATCAGATAGAGATATTCAGAGAAAGTTTGCTTGTCCTTCTAGAAGAACTAGATAAACAACAAGGCGGAACAATTATTATGGGTGATTTCAACCAAAATATCCTTGTTTCTTCATCAATTATGAAGCTACTGCAAGAACATGGTTTTAGGCAGTGTGTATGTCAACCAACTACAGAAGCTGGCACACTTATTGATCATGTGTATGTCAAAGGTATAGAAAGTGTTAATGTAACAGTTCAGCCGCGATATTTTAGTTTCCATGAAGCTATACGTATACTTATTTGATTTGTTAAAAAACATAACAGAAGAATCTCATATGTATTATATCCGTCTTGTTTAATAATAATGAGTGCCCACTCCTCACAAGAAACTTTTGAGTGTAGGGAGGAATAGATCTGGCGGCTCCCTTTTTTGTTTTTCTTCATTTCATTGTGGGGAACATCCATAAAGTATGCAGGGGGCTGGGGTTTCTGGGGGTGATGGTGGTTTGCTAGTCTTCAAGGCGTTTTTAATTCTATCATACCTGTTTTTTATATTTATTCTATTGTTTCTTTTTGTATTTTTGATTGCTATATTTATTAAATATTGCAGCCAGTTTGGTCTTTGCAGATAATAGTGAATGTGAGATAAACTAATATTGATAATAGATCTATCACTGTTATAACTGATATTTACCTTATTTTCTAGCTTGAATTCTTGCCCTGATTTAGCCTTTGCAATTTATTTTATCAATATTTTCACTACTTAATTGACAGTAAGTTCTGCATACTTTATGGATGTTCCAAGTTTTTTTAAAATCTTATATGCATATGATATTCACTGGCTTTCTTTGTTGTGCATGTAGTATGTGATAATACCCATCCTGTTGATATATCTATCAATTGACAACATTTTATTGATAAAGTAGATTATTTCGTTGCTTGGTATCAACACTACATATACGTTATATATTCACCTGAATAAGCTGTTAGTGTTAGTGTGTTAGTAATCGTATTTGCAACATGTTGACTATTGGTGATTTGCTAACATCACTATCACCATTGTGATAATCACAGGATGTATTATCTGTCACAATACTACTTTGTAATGATTTGCACCTTATGTATGTTTCATACAGTGAGTGTCACTAAATATACTATAATTTGACGAAGGTCACGAGTATATGCCACAATCATTGTCAAAACTATTTAAACTTTTTTACTACTAGTGTACCTACCTTGATTACTTTATATTACTTCATAATTTATATACTATATTATTTTTTAAATTGCAATATTTTATGTATGTTTATGAATTTAAATTTGAAGCAATTATAATATACAAAGATTTTGTTACTTCCTTACCCACAGTAATTAAGCCATTGATTGTTTTATATTCATTTTGTTGACAGGGTGGTTATCTTGTCATATGAATACCATGTGATGATATTCACCGTGTTGACAGGGTGGTTTATTTGTCATATGAATACCATGTGATATCCACCTTGTTGACAGGGTGGTTTATCTTGTCATATGAATACCATGTGATGATATCCACCGTGTTGACAGGGAGGTTTATCTTGTCATATGAATACCATGTGATGATATCCACCGTGTTGACAGGGTGGTTTATTTGTCATATGAATACCATGTGATGATATCCACCGTGTTGACAGGGTGGTTTTATACTACTAGTGTACCTACCTTGATTACTTATATATTATTTTTTTAAATTGCAATATTTTATGTATGTTTATGAATTTAAATTTAAAGCAATTATAATATACAAAGATTTTGTTACTTCCTTACCCACAGTAATTAAGCCATTGATTGTTTTATATTCATTTTGTTGACAGGGTGGTTTATCTTGTCACATGAATATCATGTGATGATATCCACTGTGTTGACAGGGAGGTTTATCTTGTCATATGAATACCATGTGATGATATCCACCGTGTTGACAGGGTGGTTTATCTTGTCATATGAATACCATGTGATGATATCCACCGTGTTGACAGGGAGGTTTATCTTGTCATATGAATACCATGTGATGATATCCACCTTGTTGACAGGGTGGTTTATCTTGTCATATGAATACCATGTGATGATATCCACCGTGTTGACAGGGAGGTTTATCTTGTCATATGAATACCATGTGATGATATCCACCGTGTTGACAGGGTGGTTTATTTGTCATATGAATACCATGTGATGATATCCACCGTGTTGACAGGGTGGTTTTATACTACTAGTGTACCTACCTTGATTACTTATATATTATTTTTTAAATTGCAATATTTTATGTATGTTTATGAATTTAAATTTAAAGCAATTATAATATACAAAGATTTTGTTACTTCCTTACCCACAGTAATTAAGCCATTGATTGTTTTATATTCATTTTGTTGACAGGGTGGTTTATCTTGTCACATGAATATCATGTGATGATATACACCGTGTTGACAGGGAGGTTTATCTTGTCATATGAATACCATGTGATGATATCCACCGTGTTGACAGGGTGGTTTATTTGTCATATGAATACCATGTGATGATATCCACCATCTTGACAGGGTGGTTTATCTTGTCATATGAATACCATGTGATGATATCCACCGTGTTGACAGGGTGGTTTATTTGTCATATGAATACCATGTGATGATATCCACCGTGTTGACAGGGTGGTTTTATACTACTAGTGTACCTACCTTGATTACTTATATATTATTTTTTTAAATTGCAATATTTTATGTATGTTTATGAATTTAAATTTAAAGCAATTATAATATACAAAGATTTTGTTACTTCCTTACCCACAGTAATTAAGCCATTGATTGTTTTATATTTATTTTGTTGACAGGGTGGTTTATCTTGTCACATGAATATCATGTGATGATATCCACCGTGTTGACAGGGAGGTTTATCTTGTCATATGAATACCATGTGATGATATCCACCGTGTTGACAGGGTGGTTTATTTGTCATATGAATACCATGTTATGATATCCACCATCTTGACAGGGTGGTTTATCTTGTCATATGAATACCATGTGATGATATCCACCATGTTGACAGGGTGGTTTATTTGTCATATGAATACGATGTGATGATATCCACCATGTTGACAGGGAGGTTTATACTGTTGGCGAGTGTTATATTATCATATCTGCCCTGTTGTAATTTCAATTTTGTAACATAAAGGAAATTTCTGTTTTTTATTACTGTTTAATGATAAAACCACATGATCATATATAATGTATTTATTGTACTACTATCAACACTGAAACATATTGAAATTTAGCACAATATGTTGCTACTACTACTACTACTACTACATTTAGTAATTATAAATGTGTAATATCTAATATGTAAACCACCATAATATTTTACTTCCTGAGTGTTATATTATCATATCTGCCCTGATGTAATTTCAATTTTGTAACATAAAGGAAATTTCTGTTTTTTATTACTGTTTAATGATAAAACCACATGATCATGTATAATGTATTTATTGTACTACTATCAACACTGAAACGTATTGAAATTTAGCACAATATGTTGTTACTACTACTACTACTACTACTACATTTAGTAATTATAAATGTGTAATATCTAATATGTAAACCACCATAATATTTTACTTCCTCTTAGCTATGCTAAGAGACATTATACAGCCAATTTATTTTTCAATAATGATAACTAATGAACTATGCAATACGTCAAGGCAGCTAAACAAGATGATGATGATAATGACACTACCATTAAACAATGTTCATCTGCATTAAACAGCTATACCATCATATTTTGTATCTACAGTGAAATATACAAGCCAGAAATGATACTACCAATCGGACTGGATTCAAAGCAAGAGTCTTTTATTTCAACATTAAACTTACAAAACATACCGTTTGATCTTTCTAACAGCAATGAAATGCACAGCCAAGAAATGAATGTGATATCATGATCATTTTATCCGAGTCTCTACAGTGAACAATATAAGCCAACAATAATGCTACTAAAGAGAACTATATAAAGTGGGTCGTATATGTTGCCACGAAACATGTGGAACTATACCATTTGTCTTTGTATCTGCTGGGAACTATGCATTCCAGTAATTACTCAGACATTGGAATCGTTCAATCTCATCATCTGTTGTGAACTATACAAGACATCACTGATGCCAGAAATCTGACGTTATTGCCAATACATAATATGAGCTGTACATGTTGATATGAAACCTGTGGAACTATAACATTTGACCTTGTATCTGCTGGGAACTATGCATTTCAGTGTTGATTCATCAAACATTGAAATCATTCAATCTTGCCATCTGTTGTGAACTATACAAGACATCACTGATGCCAGAAATCTGACTTTATTGCCAATACATAATATGAGCCACACATGTTGATATGAAACCTGTGGAACTATTTGAACTTGTATCTGCTGGGAACTATGCATTCCAGTAATTACTCAGACATTGGAATCGTTCAATCTCATCATCTGTTGTGAACTATACAAGACATCACTGATGCCAGAAATCTGACGTTATTGCCAATACATAATATGAGCCACACATGTTGATATGAAACCTGTGGAACTATTTGAACTTGTATCTGCTGGGAACTATGCATTCCAGTTGTGACTCCAACATTGGAATCATTCAATCTTGTCATCTGTTGTGAACTATACAAGACATCACTGATTCCACAAATCAGACTTTATTGTTGATACATAATATGAACCATACATGTTTACATGAAACCTGTTGAACTATAACATTTGACCTTGTATCTGCAGGGAACTATGGATTCCAGTAATGACTCCATCATTGAAATCATTCAATCTCATCATCTGTTGTGAACTATACAAGACATCACTGATGCCAGAAATCTGACATTATTTCCAATACACAATATGAGCCATACATGTTGATATGAAACCTGTTGAACTATTTGACCTTGTAACTGCTGGGAACTATCAATTCCAGTAGTGACTCCAACATTGAAATCATTCAATCTAGTTATCTGCCATGAGACTTCATTGTCAATACTCAAGAGTTGTACATTGTGATATTAAATATGTCTGCAATGGGTTGTATTTAAGTAGGGAATGGAACTTTGGGGTGATTCATTCTGGGCATCTGCAGTTTACTAAAGAATGGTATAAGTACTTTACTATGTTTCTACAGACAACTATATTATCCAACAATAATGCTACCAAAAGAATTCGTGATGGAAACATAATATGATCCATACATGTTGCCATGGAACCTGTGAAACATTGCCACCTGTATCTGCAAGGAACTCTGTATGCATTCCAGTAATGACTCAAACATTGAATCATTCAATCTTTGCTTCTGTCATGAACTATGCCAGACATCACTGATACTACTGGATTTTATTTTCAAAACTCATACATGGTAATATTAAATAAGCCTGCAGTGGTCTGCATTTCAGTAGTGACTGCAACATTGAAATATTATCTTCTGGGCATCCGCACTGCACTATATAAGCATTATTGAGCCTGTGGTGGGTTGGACATAACATCGATTACTTACCGAGTCTTGCCATCTAATTTGGTTTCTGGAAAAATATGTACCAGACCGCAATGCAGTTAATAGTAACGTAATTCAATATAGTATATGCAGGGAACTTTTACTGTATCGATGGTGCTATATCATCAGGATAGTAACTTATGCTTTTAATTAATTTCAGAATGAAATATCGTTTTAGTAATAGGGATGATGGTAGTAGTAGTAGAAATAGTTTTAGCCAGAATCATGTTATTTCAATAAATTTATCATAGAACTTGTACACTTTTTGTCTTCATTTAGTATTGCATTGTAAATAAACTTTACTGTTTTTTTTTGCCAGTATATGCACGAAAACAGACGTATTGTAATTTGTTTTCAAATAGTTGTATTGCAATATGTAATATCTACATATTGCACAAATCGGGTTCTGACTCAAGAGGGCGTCCTGCTACTACAACTGCACACATACATAGAAGGACTCAATCCAATAATTTTGACAAGTTGGGAAATTGAATTTATCATCATGATTTGAACAAATCTGCCAACATAAATATATTCAGGTGTGATGGCTAATGGCTTTACAAATTCTCTGAATGCAAAATTGCAGGAAAAGTCATGGGTCAAGTTAGTATTAGAGAAATAGATACCCGATATAGCATTAATTTTATCATAAATCCAGAGTGCCGAGACCCACACTGAAGATGCAGGTGGTGACCTTCAATCGATAACAATTATTTTATTTTTTTTATACGAATTCTTGTACATATACCCAAAATATCATGCAACATTCATGAGACAACAACAAATGCCCAAAATCACATTTATGTAAAAAATACATTATGATGACCAAACTGTGTGACTGATCAAAATTATTTTATTTTTCATCAGAAGAATATGGCCATATATAAAAGCTAACACGATTTTGTTTCATAATTAATGAGGTCACACAATAAAAAATCAGGTAGTTTGACCAGTAACAAAGGGTCGAAATGCAGTTGGTTTCATGTATTTACCTCATTTGGTTATCAAAATATGGTTATCAGAATATATAATGAGCCATGTGCTTATGCATATATTAATGAGGTTACATGATCATATACGGTAATCTCTTATGTTAGTTGCTTCTTTTATTTGATGTCTCCGTTATGGCACTGGTTGCACGTTCGGTTCTGCAACAGTGTTACAGATATGATATTTCTTCATATTAATGACCTTACGTGACCATATATGGTCATCTGTTATTTTAATCAAATCTCTTGTTCAACATAGTCATGATAACATAGGATTCATCTTCCTAACTGCAACAGTGTTTGAGATACAACGATTATGCATATTAATGAGCGTACATGACCATATATGGTCATCTGTTATTTTATTCAAATCTCTTGTTTAACATCATAATAACACAGGTTTCATCTTCCTACCTATAACAGTGCTTGAGATATAACAGTTATGCATATTAATGAGTTCACATGACCATATATGGTCATTTGTTATTTTAATCAAATCTCTTGTTCAACGTTGTCATAATAACACAGGATTCATCTTCCTAACAACAACAGTGCTTGAGTTATAACAGTTATGCATATTAATGAGGTTAGAAGCTCCCACCCCATGGGTGCCCAGTCACGTGGCCTAGCAGTGTGCTATTGGGGCAAAATGATGCATCTGATGACACAAATGCACATACAAAATTTGAAAGAAATCAGACTAATACAAAATATGTAGTTGCATAATTTCAATTTTCACAAAATCCAAGATGGCGGCCAAACCACGTGACTTATCGAAAATATATTATTTTTTTCATATGCAGTTGAGGCCAGGCATGGTAAATATAAAAACATCTAGTAGATTCGTTGAATCACCTCCGAGAAACAAATGCCCAAACTTTTGGTCAATTTTCCTCAAAATCCAAGATGGCGGCCAAACCATGTGACTGATCTGAAATCTTTTATAGGTTTCTGAAAGAGATTGATATAGAGATGCCATGCAGCAATATTGAAAATAATCGCTCACGTGTGGCATGAGTGAAAAACTACTTCCTGTTGAGAACAAATCCAAAATGGCGGCCAAACCACGTGACCAATCATAATGAATTTCTCAAATCTAAATCTGCTCCATATGTAGAAGCTAAGTACTGAATATGAGAACATTTTACTTGGCGGTTCTGAAGAAGATGATTTTAAAGTGTTTTTTGCCGTTTTTAGGAAAAACAAAATGGCGGGAAAAGTCACATGACCGCTAAAATTTTTATTTCTGATATTTATTACACATGAGTTGTACTATATACCATAAAAAAATCTAGACGCCTAGACCCTCAGAAAGTGGTCAAACAGCCACTTCCGGTTTTATTTCAATCCAATATGGCTGCCAAACTAATTGGCCAATCAAAATTCTGAAAGCATGTTGCACCAGTTCACATTAGGGACTATCAGTATAGAGCATTATCAGACCATTCTGTTCAGCGGTTTTCTCAAACGGCTTGACGAAAAAAGTTACGGAAGAAAGAAGAAGATGAAGAAGAAGAAATTAAAGCCGCAAGCGGCGTCACCGGGGCCCAAGCTGATAAGATTCTGTTTCATAATTAATGAGGTCACATGTTAGACAATCAGCTGCAGGTAGATTGTATTTTCAGTAACATGAGGTCGAAATGAAGTTGGTACCATGTATTTACCTGGTTTGGTTATCGAAATATGGTTTTCAGGATATATAATGAGCCATGTTCTTATGCACAATAATGAGATTACATAATCATATATAGCCATTTCTAATGTCAGTTACATCTTTCATACAATGTCTTCATAATGACACTAGTTACATGTCCTGCTCTGCGACAATGTTTCAGATATGACTGCTATGCATATTAATGAGTTCACATGACCATATATGGTCATCTGTTATTTTAATCAAATTTCTTGTTCACCGTTGTCATAACACAGGATTCATCTTCCTAACTGCAACAGTGTTTAAGATATAATGGTTATGCATATTAATGAGTTCACATGACCATATATGGTCATCTGTTATTTTAATCAAATCTCTTGTTCACTGTTGTCATAATAACACAGGATTCATCTTCCTAACTGCAACAGTGTTTAAGATATAATGGTTATGCATATTAATGAGCTCACATGACCATATATGGTCATCTGTTATTTTAATCAAATCTCTTGTTCACTGTTGTCATAATAACACAGGATTCATCTTCCTAACTGCGACAGTGTTTTAGATATGACTGCTATGCATATTAATGAGTTCACATGACCATATATGGTTATCTGTTATTTTAATCAAATCTCTTGTTCACTGTTGTCATAATGACACAGGATTTATCTTCCTAACTGCGACAGTGTTTAAGATATAATGGTTATGCATATTAATGAGTTCACATGACCATATAAGGTTATCTGTTATTTTAATCAAATCTCTTGTTCACTGTTGTCATAATGACACAGGATTCATCTTCCTAACTGCAACAGTGTTTGAGATATAACGATTACGCATATTAATGAGCTCACGTGACTATATATGGTCATCTGTTATTTTAATCAAATCTTTTGTTCAATGTTGTCATAATAACACAGGATTCCACTTCCTAACTGCAACAGTGTTTGAGATATGACAGTTATGCATATTAATGAGCTCACATGACCATATATGGTCATTTGTTATTTTAATCAAATCTCTTGTTCATTGTTGTCATAATGACACAGGATTCATCTTCCTAACTGCAACAGTGTTTGAGATATAACGATTACGCATATTAATGAGCTCACGTGACTATATATGGTCATCTGTTATTTTAATCAAATCTTTTGTTCAATGTTGTCATAATAACACAGGATTCCACTTCCTAACTGCAACAGTGTTTGAGATATGACAGTTATGCATATTAATGAGCTCACATGACCATATATGGTCATTTGTTATTTTAATCGAATGTCTTGTTCAAGGTTGTCATAATAACACAGGATTCATCATCCTAACTACAACAGTGCTTGAGTTATAACAGATATGCATATTAATGAGGTTAGAAGCCCCCACCCCATGGGCGCCCAGCCACGTGGCCTAACAGTGTGCTATTGGGGCAAAATGATGCATCTGATGACACAAATGCACATACAAAATTTGAAAGAAATCAGACTAATACAAAACATGTAGTTGCATAATTTCTATTTTCACAAAATCCAAGATGGCGGCCAAACCACGTGACTGATCAAAATTATATTATTTTTCTCGTATGCAGCTAAGGCCAGGCATGGTAAATATAAATACATCTAGTAGATTGGTTGAATCATCTCTGAGAAACAAATACCCAAACTTTTGGTCAATTTTGCATAAAATCCAAAATGGCGGCCAAACCATGTGACTGATCTGAATTTTTTTTTAGGTTTCTGAAAGGGCTTGATACACAGATGGCAGGAAGCAAAATTGAAAATATTCCCTCAGGTGTTGCTAGAGTAAAAAACTACTTCCTGTTTAGAAGAAATCCAAAATGGTGGCCAAACCACGTGACCAATTGTAATATTTTTTTCAAACATAAATGGGATTCAAATATAGAAGCTAAATACTACATATGAGAGCATTCTGCTAGGTTGTTCTGAAAAAGAAGATTTTTAAGTGTTTTTTGTCATTTTTAGGGAAAACAAAATGGCGAGAAAAGTCACATGACCGCTAAAGTTTTTATTGCTGATATCTATTAGACACGAGTTGTACTATATACCATAAAAAAATCTGGAGGCCTAGACCCTTAGAAAGTGGTCAAACAGCCACTTCCGGTTTTATTTCAATCCAATATGGCTGCCAAACTAATTGACCAATCGAAATTCTGAAAGCATGTTGCACCAGTTCACATTAGGGACTATCAGTATAGAGCATTATCAGACCATTCCGTTCAGCGGTTTTCTCAAACGGCTTGACGAAAAAAGTTACGGAAGAAAGAAAGAAAGAAAGAAAGAAAGAAGAAATTAAAGCCGCAAGCGGCGTCACCGGGGCCCAAGCTATCGGACGAATTTCGTCATTAAAGTGGTCACCGAATTGCCATTAAGGTACTTTGAATGATTTGTACCTTGAGGTTGATGTGCCTTCTATTTACCTGGTTTGGTAATGAGAGATGGTTTTTAGAATATATAAGGAGCCATGTGCTTATGCATATTATTGAGATTACAATGTCATATATGGTATTCTTTTATGTTAGTCTTTTGTTTGATTACTTCATTATGGCACTGGTTGCATGTCCCGTTTTGCAACAGTGTTTCAGATATGACAGTTATGCATATTAATGAGTTCACATGACCATATATGGTTATCTGTTATTTTAATCAAATCTCTTGTTCACTGTTGTTATAATGACACAGGATTTATCTTCCTAACTGCGACAGTGTTTAAGATATAATGGTTATGCATATTAATGAGTTCACATGACCATATATGGTTATCTGTTATTTTAATCAAATCTTTTGTTCAATGTTGTCATAATAACACAGGATTCCACTTCCTAACTGCAACAGTGTTTGAGATATGACAGTTATGCATATTAATGAGCTCACATAACCATATATGGTCATTTGTTATTTTAATCGAATCTCTTGTTCAAGGTTGTCATAATAACACAGGATTCATCATCCTAACTACAACAGTGCTTGAGTTATAACAGTTATGCATATTAATGAGGTTAGAAGCCCCCACCCCATGGGTGCCCAGCCACGTGGCCTAACAGTGTGCTATTGGGGCAAAATGATGCATCTGATGACACAAATGCACATACAAAATTTGAAAGAAATCAGACTAATACAAAACATGTAGTTGCATAATTTCTATTTTCACAAAATCCAAGATGGCGGCCAAACCACGTGACTGATCAAAATAATATTATTTTTCTCGTATGCAGCTAAGGCCAGGCATGGTAAATATAAAAACATCTAGTAGATTGGTTGAATTGTCTCTGAGAAACAAATACCCAAACTTTTGGTCAATTTTGCTTAAAATCCAAAATGGCGGCCAAACCATGTGACTGATCTGAAATTTTGTTTAGCTTTCTGAAAGGGCTTGATACACAGATGCCATGAAGCAAAATTGAAAATATTCCCTCAAGTGTTGCCAGAGTAAAAAACTACTTCCTGTTTAGAAGAAATCCAAAATGGTGGCCAAACCACGTGACCAATCGTAAACATTTTTTCAAACATAAATGGGATTCATATATAGAAGCTAAATACTACATATGAGAGCATTCTGCTTGGTGGTTCTGAAGAAGAAGATTTTCAAGTGTTTTTTGCCGTTTTTAGGAAAAACAAAATGGCGGGAAAAGTCACATGACCGCTAAAGTTTTTATTGCTGATATTTATTACACATGAGTTGTACTATATACCATAAAAAAATCTAGACGCCTAGACCCTCAGAAAGTGGTCAAACAGCCACTTCCGGTTTTATTTCAATCCAATATGGCTGCCAAACTAATTGTCCAATCGAAATTCTGAAAGCATGTTGCACCAGTTCACATTATGGACTATCAGTATAGAGCATTATCAGACCATTCTGTTCAGCGGTTTTCTCAAACGGCTTGACGAAAAAAGTTACGGAAGAAAGAAGAAGATGATGAAGAAGAAAAAACCGGACAATAAGAATAGGGGCCTCGCCCTTCGGGCTTGGGCCCCTAAAAAACCGGACAATAAGAATAGGGGCCTCGCCCTTCGGGCTTGGGCCCCTAAAAACCGAACAATAAGAATAGGGGCCTCGCCCTTTGGGCTTGGGCCCCTAATTAAAGCCGCAAGCGGCGTCACCGGGGCCCAAGCTGACAAGATTCTGTTTCATAATTAATGTGGTCACATGTTAGACAATCAGGTAGCTTGAATTATCAGTAACATGAGGTCAAAATGAAGTTGGTACCATGTATTTACCTGGTTTGGTTATCGAAATATGGTTTTCAGGATATATAATGAGCCATGTTCTTAATAATGAGATTACATAATCATATATAGCCATTTCTAATGTCAGTTACATCTTTCATTCAATGTCTTCATAATGACACTTGTTACATGTCCTGCTCTGCGACAGTGTTTTAGATATGACTGCTTTGCATATTAATGAGTTCACATGACCATATATGGTCATCTGTTATTTTTAATCAAATCTCTTGTTCACTGTTGTCATAATAACACAGGATTCATCTTCCTAACTGCAACAGTGTTTAAGATATAATGGTTATGCATATTAATGAGTTCACATGACCATATATGGTTATCTGTTATTTTAATCAAATCTCTTGTTCACTGTTGTCATAATGACACAGGATTTATCTTCCTAACTGCAACAGTGTTTAAGATATAATGGTTATGCATATTAATGAGTTTACAAGACCATATATGGTCATCTGTTATTTTAATCAAATCTCTTGTTCACTGTTGTCATAATAACACAGGATTCATCTTCGTAACTGCAACAGTGTTTAAGATATAATGGTTATGCATATCAATGAGTTCACATGACCATATATGGTCATCTGTTATTTTAATCAAATCTCTTGTTCACTGTTGTCATAATAACACAGGATTCATCACCCTAACTGCGACAGTGTTTGAGTTATAACAGTTATGCATATTAATGAGGTTAGAAGCCCCCACCCCATGGGTGACCAGCCACGTGGCCTAGCAGTGTGCTATTGGGGAAAAATGATGCATCTAATGACACAAATGCACATACAAAATGTGAAAGAAATCAGACTAATACAAAACATGTAGTTGCATAATTTCTATTTTCACAAAATCCAAGATGGCGGCCAAACCACGTGACTGATCAAAATAATATTATTTTTCTCATATGGAGCTAAGGCCAGGCATGGTAAATATAAAAACATCTAGTTGATTGGTTGAATGACCTTTGAGAAACAAATGCCCAAACTTTTGGTCAATTTTGCATAAAATCCAAGATGGCGGCCAAACCATGTGACTGATCTGAAATCTTTTTTAGGTTTCTGAAATAGTTTGATATACAGATGCCATGAAGCAAAATTGAAAATAATCCCTCAAGTGTTGCCAGAGTAAAAAACTACTTCCTGTTTAGAAGAAATCCAAAATGGTGGCCAAACCACGTGACCAATCATAAACATTTTTTCAAACATAAATCGGATTCATATATAGAAGCTAAATACTACATATGAGAGCATTCTGCTTGGTGGTTCTGAAGAAGAAGATTGTTAAGTGTTTTTTGCCGTTTTTAGGAAAAACAAAATGGCGGGAAAAGTCACATGACCGCTAAAGTTTTTATTGCTGATATTTATTACACATGAGTTGTACTATACACCATAAAAAAATCTAGACGCCTAGACCCTCAGAAAGTGGTCAAACAGCCACTTCCGGTTTTAATTCAATCCAACATGGCTGCCAAACTAATCGACCAATCAAAATTCTGAAAGCATGTTGCACTAGTTCACATTAGGGACTATAAGTATAGAGCATTTTCAGACTATTCAGTTCAGCAGTTTTCTCAAATGGCTTGACGAAAGAAGTTGTGGAAGAAAGAAGAAGAAAGAAGAAGAATTAAAGCCGCAAGCGGCGTCACCGGGGCCCAAGCTGATAAGATTCTGTTTCATAATTAATGAGGTCACATGTTAGACAATCAGGTAGCTTGAATTATCAGTAACATGAGGTCGAAATGAAGTTGGTACCATGTATTTACCTGGTTTGGTTATCGAAATATGGTTTTCAGGATATATAATGAGCCATGTTCTTATGCACAATAATGAGATTACATAATCATATATAGCCATTTCTAATGTCAGTTACATCTTTCATTCAATGTCTTCATAATGACACTAGTTACATGTCCTGCTCTGCGACAGTGTTTCAGATATGACTGCTATGCATATTAATGAGTTTACATGACCATATATGGTCATCTGTTATTTTAATCAAATCTCTTGTTCACTGTTGTCATAATAACACAGGATTCATCTTCCTAACTGCAACAGTGTTTAAGATATAATGGTTATGCATATTAATGAGTTCACATGACCATATATGGTCATCTGTTATTTTAATCAAATCTCTTGTTCACTGTTGTCATAATAACACAGGAATCATCTTCCTAACTGCAACAGTGCTTGAGATATAGCAGCTATGCATATTAATGAGGTTAGAAGCCCCCCACCCCCATGGGCGCGTAGCCGCATGACCTAGCTATATGCCATTCAGGGGAAAGAATGTATCTAAAGAGTAGAATACACGTACAAATTTTTATTCCAATCGGACTAATACAAAACATGTAGTTGCATAATTTCTATTTTCACAAAATCCAAGATGGCGGACAAACCACGTGACTGATCAAAATAATATTATTTTTCTCGTATGGAGCTAAGGCCAGGCATGGGAAATATAAAAACATCTCGTAGATTCGTTGACTCACCTCTGAGAATCAAATGCCCAAACTTTTAATCAATTTTGCTTAAAATCCAAGATGGCGGCCAAACCATGTGACTGATCTGAAATTTTTTTTAGGTTTCTGAAAGGGTTAGTTAGAGACATGCCATGACGCAATATTTGAGATTAACGCTCAAGTGTGGCATGAGTGAAAAACTACTTCCTGTTGAGAACAAATCCAAAATGGCGGCCAAACCACGTGACCAATCATAATGAATTTCTCAAATCTAAATCTGCTCCATATGTAGAAGCTAAGTACTGAATATGAGAACATTTTACTTGGCGGTTCTGAAGAAGAAGATTTTAAAGAGTTTTTTGCCGTTTTTAGGGAAAACAAAATGGCGGGAAAAGTCACGTGACCGCTAAAGTTTTTATTTCTGATATTTATTACACATGAGTTGTACTATATACCATAAAAAAATCTAGACGCCTAGACCCTCAGAAAGTGGTCAAACAGCCACTTCCGGTTTTATTTCAATCCAATATGGCTGCCAAACTAATTGACCAATCGAAATTCTGAAAGCATGTTGCACCAGTTCACATTAGGGACTATCAGTATAGAGCATTATCAGACCATTCGGTTCAGCGGTTTTCTCAAATGGCTTGACGAAAAAAGTTACGGAAGAAAGAAAGAAAGAAAGAAAGAAAGAATTAAAGCCGCAAGCGGCGTCACCGGGGCCCAAGCTGACAAGATTCTGTTTCATAATTAATGTGGTCACATGTTAGACAATCAGGTAGCTTGAATTATCAGTAACATGAGGTCAAAATGAAGTTGGTACCATGTATTTACCTGGTTTGGTTATCGAAATATGGTTTTCAGGATATATAATGAGCCATGTTCTTAATAATGAGATTACATAATCATATATAGCCATTTCTAATGTCAGTTACATCTTTCATTCAATGTCTTCATAATGACACTTGTTACATGTCCTGCTCTGCGACAGTGTTTTAGATATGACTGCTTGCATATTAATGAGTTCACATGACCATATATGGTCATCTGTTATTTTTAATCAAATCTCTTGTTCACTGTTGTCATAATAACACAGGATTCATCTTCCTAACTGCAACAGTGTTTAAGATATAATGGTTATGCATATTAATGAGTTCACATGACCATATATGGTTATCTGTTATTTTAATCAAATCTCTTGTTCACTGTTGTCATAATAACACAGGATTCATCTTCCTAACTGCAACAGTGTTTAAGATATAATGGTTATGCATATTAATGAGTTCACATGACCATATATGGTCATCTGTTATTTTTAATCAAATCTCTTGTTCACTGTTGTCATAATAACACAGGATTCATCTTCCTAACTGCAACAGTGTTTAAGATATAATGGTTATGCATATTAATGAGTTCACATGACCATATATGGTTATCTGTTATTTTAATCAAATCTCTTGTTCACTGTTGTCATAATAACACAGGATTCATCTTCCTAACTGCAACAGTGTTTAAGATATAATGGTTATGCATATTAATGAGTTCACATGACCATATAAGGTCATCTGTTATTTTAATCAAATCTCTTGTTCACTGTTGTCATAATAACACAGGATTCATCTTCCTAACTGCGACAGTGTTTTAGATATGACTGCTATGCATATTAATGAGCTCACATGACCATATATGGTCATTTGTTATTTTAATCGAATCTCTTGTTCAAGTTTGTCATAATAACACAGGATTCATCATCCTAACTACAACAGTGCTTGAGTTATAACAGTTATGCATATTAATGAGGTTAGAAGCCCCCACCCCATGGGTGCATGCCCAGCCACGTGGCTTAACAGTGTGCTATTGGGGCAAAATGATGCATCTGATGACACAAATGCACATACAAAATTTGAAAGAAATCAGACTAATGCAAAACATGTACATGTAGTTGCATAATTTCTATTTTCACAAAATCCAAGATGGCGGCCAAACCACGTGACTGATCAAAATAATATTATTTTTCTCGTATGGAGCTAAGGCCAGGCATGGTAAATATAAAAACATCTAGTAGATTGGTTGAATCATCTCTGAGAAACAAATACCCAAACTTTTGGTCAATTTTGCTTAAAATCCAAAATGGCGGCCAAACCATGTGACTGATCTGAATTTTTTTTTAGGTTTCTGAAAGGGCTTGATACACAGATGCCATGAAGCAAAATTGAAAATATTCCCTCAAGTGTTGTCAGAGTAAAAAACTACTTCCTGTTTAGAAGAAATCCAAAATGGTGGCCAAACCACGTGACCAATCGTAATAATTTTTTTCAAACATAAATGGGATTCATATATAGAAGCTAAATACTACATATGAGAGCATTATGCTTGGTGGTTCTGAAGAAGAAGATTTTTAAGTGTTTTTTGCCGTTTTTAGGAAAAACAAAATGGCGGGAAAAGTCACATGACCGCTAAAGTTTTTATTGCTGATATTTATTACACATGAGTTGTACTATATACCATAAAAAAATCTAGACGCCTAGACCCTCAGAAAGTGGTCAAACAGCCACTTCCGGTTTTATTTCAATCCAATATGGCTGCCAAACTAATTGACCAATCGAAATTCTGAAAGCATGTTGCACCAGTTCACATTAGGGACTATCAGTATAGAGCATTATCAGACCATTCCGTTCAGCGGTTTTCTCAAACGGCTTGACGAAAAAAGTTACGGAAGAAAGAAAGAAAGAAAGAAGAAAGAAAAAACCGGACAATAAGAATAGGGGCCACGCCTTACAGGCTTGGGCCCCTAATTAAAGCCGCAAGCGGCGTCACCGGGGCCCAAGCTGACAAGATTCTGTTTCATAATTAATGTGGTCACATGTTAGACAGTCAGGTAGCTTGAATTATCAGTAACATGAGGTCAAAATGAAGGTGGTACCATGTATTTACCTGGTTTGGTTATCGAAATAGGGTTTTCAGGATATATAATGAGCCATGTTCTTATGCACAATAATGAGATTACATAATCATATATAGCCATTTCTAATGTCAGTTACATCTTTCATTCAATGTCTTCATAATGACACTTGTTATATGTCCTGTTTTAGATATGACTGCTTTGCATATTAATGAGTTCACATTACCATATATGGTCATCTGTTATTTTAATCAAATCTCTTGTTCACTGTTGTCATAATAACACAGGATTCATCTTCCTAACTGCAACAGTGTTTAAGATATAATGGTTATGCATATTAATGAGTTCACATGACCATATATGGTCATTTGTTATTTTAATCGAATCTCTTGTTCAACGTTGTCATAATAACACAGGATTCATCATCCTAACTACAACAGTGCTTGAGTTATAACAGTTATGCATATTAATGAGCTCACATGACCATATATGGTCATCTGTTATTTTATTCAAATCTCTTGTTTAACATCATCATAATAACACAGGTTTCATCTTCCTATCTGCAACAGGGCTTGAGATATAACAGTTATGCATATTAATGAGTTCACATGACCATATATGGTCATATGTTATTTTAATCAAATCTAAGGTTCACTGTTGTCATGATAACACAGGAATCATCTTCCTACCTGCAACAGTGCTTGAGATATAACAGTTATGCATATTAATGAGTTCACATGACCATATATGGTAATCTGTTATTTTAATGAAATTGCTTGTTCACTGTTGTCATGATAACACAGGAATCATCTTCCTAACTGCAACAGTGCTTGAGATATAGCAGCTATGCATATTAATGAGGTTAGAAGCCCCCACCCCATGGGCGAGTAGCCACATGACCTAGCCATATGCCATTCAGGGGAAAGAATGTATCTAAAGAGTAGAATACACATAAAAATTTTTATTCCAATCGGACTAATACAAAACATGTAGTTGCATAATTTCAATTTTCACAAAATGCAAGATGGCGGCCAAACCACGTGACTTATCGAAAATATATTATTTTTTTCATATGCAGTTGAGGCCAGGCATGGTAAATATAAAAACATCTAGTAGATTCGTTGAATCACCTCTGAGAAACAAATGCCCAAACTTTTGATCAATTTTGTTTAAAATCCAAGATGGCGGCGAAACCATGTGACTGATCTGAAATTTTTTTTTAGGTTTCTGAAAGAGTTAGATAGGAACATGCCATGACGCAATATTTGAGATTAACGCTCAAGTGTGGCATGAGTAAAAAACTACTTCCTGTTGAAAACAAATCCAAAATGGCAGCCAAACCACGTGACCAATCATAATGAATTTCTCAAATCTAAATCTGCTCCATATGTAGAAGCTAAGTACTGAATATGAGAACATTTTACTTGGCAGTTCTGAAGAAGAAGATTTTAAAGTGTTTTTTGCCGTTTTTAGGAAAAACAAAATGGCGGGAAAAGTCACATGACCGCTAAAGTTTTTATTTCTGATATTTATTACACATGAGTTGTACTATATACCATAAAAAAATCTAGACGCCTAGACCCTCAGAAAGTGGTCAAACAACCACTTCCGGTTTTATTTCAATCCAATATGGCTGCCAAACTAATTGGCCAATCAAAATTCTGAAAGCATGTTGCACCAGTTCACATTAGGGACTATCAGTATAGAGCATTATCAGACCATTCCGTTCAGCGGTTTTCTCAAACGGCTTGACGAAAAAAGTTACGGAAGAAAGAAGAAAGAAGATGAAGAAATTAAAGCCGCAAGCGGCGTCACCGGGGCCCAAGCTGACAAGATTCTGTTTCATAATTAATGAGGTCACATGTTAGACAATCAGGTAGCTTGAATTATCAGTAACATGAGGTCGAAATGAACTTGGTACCATGTATTTACCTATTTTGGTTATCAAAATATGGTTTTCAGGATATACAATGAGCCATGTTCTTATGCACAATAATGAGATTACATAATCATATATAGCCATTTCTAATGTCAGTTACATCTTTCATTCAATGTCTTCATAATGACACTAGTTACATGTCCTGCTCTGCGACAGTGTTTTAGATATGACTGCTTTGCATATTAATGAGTTCACATGACCATATATGGTCATCGGTTATTTTAATCAAATCTCTTGTTCACTGTTGTCATAATAACACAGAATTCATCTTCCTAACTGCAACAGTGTTTAAGATATAATGGTTATGCATATTAATGAGTTCACATGACCATATATGGTCATCTGTTATTTTAATCAAATCTCTTGTTCACTGTTGTCATGATAACACAGGAATCATCTTCCTTACTACAATAGTGTTTGAGATATAATGGTTATGCATATTAATGAGTTCACATGACCATATATGGTAATCTGTTATTTTAATGAAATCAATTGTTTAATGTTGTCATAATAACACAGGTTTCATCTTCCTAACTCCAACAGTGCTTGAGATATATCAGTTATGCATATTAATGAGGTTAGAAGCCCCCACCCCTCAGGCGCCCAGCGACAAAACCCAGCCACGTGCCATTCGGTTAAAAGAATGCATCTCAAGAGTAGAATGCACATATACAATTTTAGCCAAATCCGACCAATACAACACATGTAATTGCACAAGATTTGTTTCATAAAATCCAAGATGGCGGCCAAACCATGTGACTGATCAAAATAATATTATTTTTCTCATATGGAGCTAAGGCCAGGCATGGTAAATATAAAAACATCTATTAGATTGGTTGAATCACCTCTGAGAAACAAATGCCCAAACTTTTGGTCAATTTTGCTTAAAATCCAAGATGGCGGCCAAACCATGTGACTGATCTGAAATCTTTTTTAGGTTTCTGAAAGGGTTTGATATACAGATGCGATGAAGCAAAATTGAAAATAATCCCTCAAGTGTTGCCAGAGTAAAAAACTACTTCCTGTTTAGAAGAAATCCAAAATGGTGGCCAAACCACGTGACCAATCGTAATAATTTTTTCAAACGTAAATGAGATTCACATATAGAAGCTAAATACAACATATGAGAGCATTCTGCTAGGTGGTTCTGAAGAAGAAGATTTTCAAGTGTTTTTTGCCGTTTTTAGGAAAAACAAAATGGCGGGAAAAGTCACGTGACCGCTAAAGTTTTTATTGCTGATATCTATTACACATGAGTTGTACTATATACCATAAAAAAATCTAGATGCCTAGACCCTCAGAAAGTGGTCAAACAGCCACTTCCGGTTTTATTTCAATCCAATATGGCTGCCAAACTAATTGACCAATCGAAATTCTGAAAGCATGTTGCACCAGTTCACATTATGGACTATCAGTATGAAGCATTATCAGACCATTCCGTTCAGCGGTTTTCTCAAACGGCTTGACGAAAGAAGTTGTGGAAGAAAGAAGAAGAAAGAAGAAAAAACCGAACAATAAGAATAGGGGCCTCGCCCTTCGGGCTTGGGCCCCTAAAAAACTGAACGATAATAATAGGGGCCTCGCCCTTTGGGCTTGGGCCCCTAATTAAAGCCGCAAGCGGCGTCACCGGGGCCCAAGCTGATCTATCATGACAAGATTCTGTTTCATAATAAATGAGGTCGCATGTTAGACAATCAGGTGGCTTGTATTATCAGTAACATGAGGTCGAAATGAAGTTGGTACCATGTATTTACCTGGTTTGGTTATCGAAATATGGTTTTCAGGATATATAATGAGCCATGTTCTTATGCACAATAATGAGATTACATAATCATATATAGCCATTTCTAATGTCAGTTACATCTTTCATTCAATGTCTTCATAATGACACTACTTACATGTCCTGCTCTGCGATAGTGTTTCAGATATGACTGCTATGTATATTAATGAGTTCACATGACCATATATGGTCATCTGTTATTTTTAAACAAATCTCTTGTTCACTGTTGTAATAATAACACAGGATTCATCTTCCTAACTGCGACAGTGTTTTAGATATGACTGCTATGCATATTAATGAGTTCACATGACCATATATGGTTATCTGTTATTTTAATCAGATCTCTTGTTCACTTGTTGTCATAATGACACAGGATTCATCTTCCTAACTGCAACAGTGTTTGAGATATAACGATTACGCATATTAATGAGCTCACATGACTATATATGGTCATCTGTTATTTTAATTAAATCTTTTGTTCAATGTTGTCATAATAACACAGGATTCCACTTCCAAACTGCAACAGTGTTTGAGATATGACAGTTATGCATATTAATGAGCTCACATGACCATATATGGTCATTTGTTATTTTAATCGAATCTCTTGTTCAACGTTGTCATAATAACACAGGATTCATCATCCTAACTACAACAGTGCTTGAGTTATAACAGTTATGCATATTAATAAGGTTAGAAGCCCCCACCCCATGGGTGCCCAGCCACGTGGCCTAACAGTGTGCTATTGGGGTAAAATGATCCATCTGATGACACAAATGCACATACAAAATTTGAAAGAAATCAGACTAATACAAAACATGTAGTTGCATAATTTCTATTTTCACAAAATCCAAGATGGCGGCCAAACCACGTGACTGATCAAAATAATATTATTTTTCTCGTATGCAGCTAAGGCCAGACATGGTAAATATAAAAACATCTAGTAGATTGGTTGAATCGTCTCTGAGAAACAAATACCCAAACTTTTGGTCAATTTTGCTTAAAATCCAAAATGGCGGCCAAACCATGTGACTGATCTGAATTTTTTTTTAGGTTTCTGAAAGGGCTTGATACATAGATGCCATGAAGCAAAACTGAAAATATTCCCCCAAGTGTTGCCAGAGTAAAAAACTACTTCCTGTTTAGAAGAAATCCAAAATGGTGGCCAAACCACGTGACCAATCGTAAACATTTTTTCAAACATAAATGGTATTCATATATAGAAGCTAAATACTACATATGAGAGCATTCTGCTTGGTGGTTCTGAAGAAGAAGATTTTAAAGTGTTTTTTGCCGTTTTTAGGAAAAACAAAATGGCGGGAAAAGTCACATGACCGCTAAAGTTTTTATTGCTGATATTTATTACACATGAGTTGTACTATATACCATAAAAAAATCTAGAAGCCTAGACCCTCAGAAAGTGGTCAAACAGCCACTTCCGGTTTTATTTCAATCCAATATGGCTGCCAAACTAATTGGGCAATCAAAATTCTGAAAGCATGTTGCACTAGGTCACATTAGGGACTATAAGTATAGAGCTTTTTCAGACTATTCAGTTTAGCAGTTTTCTCAAACGGCTTGACGAAAGAAGTTGTGGAAGAAAGAAGAAGAAGAAGAAGAAGAAGAAAGAAGAAGAATTAAAGCCGCAAGCGGCGTCACCGGGGCCCAAGCTGACAAGATTCTGTTTCATAATTAATGTGGTCACATGTTAGACAATCAGGTAGCTTGAATTATCAGTAACATGAGGTCAACATGAAGTTGGTACCATGTATTTAACTGGTTTGGTTATCGAAATATGGTTTTCAGGATATATAATGAGCCATGTTCTTAATAATGAGATTACATAATCATATATAGCCATTTCTAATGTCAGTTACATCTTTCATTCAATGTCTTCATAATGACACTTGTTACATGTCCTGCTCTGCGACAGTGTTTTAGATATGACTGCTTTGCATATTAATGAGTTCACATGACCATATATGGTCATCTGTTATTTTTAATCAAATCTCTTGTTCACTGTTGTCATAATAACACAGGATTCATCTTCCTAACTGCAACAGTGTTTAAGATATGACTGCTATGCATATTAATGAGTTCACATGACCATATATGGTTATCTGTTATTTTAATCAAATCTCTTGTTCACTGTTGTCATAATAACACAGGATTCATCTTCCTAACTGCAACAGTGTTTAAGATATAATGGTTATGCATATTAATGAGTTCACATGACCATATATGGTCATCTGTTATTTTAATCAAATCTCTTGTTCACCGTTGTCATAATGACACAGGATTCATCTTCCTAACTGCAACAGTGTTTGAGATATAACGATTACGCATATTAATGAGCTCACGTGACTATATATGGTCATCTGTTATTTTAATCAAATCTTTTGTTCAATGTTGTCATAATAACACAGGATTCCACTTCCTAACTGCAACAGTGTTTGAGATATGACAGTTATGCATATTAATGAGCTCACATGACCATATATGGTCATTTGTTATTTTAATCGAATCTCTTGTTCAAGGTTGTCATAATAACACAGGATTCATCATCCTAACTACAACAGTGTTTGAGTTATAACAGTTATGCATATTAATGAGGTTAGAAGCCCCCACCCCATGGGTGCCCAGCCACGTGGCCTAACAGTGTGCTATTGGGGCAAAATGATGCATCTGATGACACAAATGCACATACAAAATTTGAAAGAAATCAGACTAATACAAAACATGTAGTTGCATAATTTCTATTTTCACGAAATCCAAGATGGCGGCCAAACCACGTGACTGATCAAAATAATATTATTTTTCTCGTATGCAGCTAAGGCCAGGCATGGTAAATATAAAAACATCTAGTAGATTGGTTGAATCGTCTCTGAGAAACAAATACCCAAACTTTTGGTCAATTTTGCTTAAAATCCAAAATGGCGGCCAAACCATGTGACTGATCTGAATTTTTTTTTAGGTTTCTGAAAGGGCTTGATACACAGATGCCATGAAGCAAAATTGAAAATATTCCCTCAAGTGTTGCCAGAGTAAAAAACTACTTCCTGTTTAGAAGAAATCCAAAATGGTGGCCAAACCACGTGACCAATCGTAAACATTTTTTCAAACATAAATGGGATTCATATATAGAAGCTAAATACTACATATGAGAGCATTCTGCTTGGTGGTTCTGAAGAAGAAGATTTTTAAGTGTTTTTTGCCGTTTTTAGGAAAAACAAAATGGCGGGAAAAGTCACATGACCGCTAAAGTTTTTATTGCTGATATTTATTACACATGAGTTGTACTATATACCATAAAAAAATCTAGACGCCTAGACCCTCAGAAAGTGGTCAAACAGCCACTTCCGGTTTTATTTCAATCCAATATGGCTGCCAAACTAATTGACCAATCGAAATTCTGAAAGCATGTTGCACCAGTTCACATTAGGGACTATCAGTATAGAGCATTATCAGACCATTCCGTTCAGCGGTTTTCTCAAACGGCGTGACGAAAAAAGTTACGGAAGAAAGAAAGAAAGAAGAAAGAAAAAACCGGACAATAAGAATAGGGGCCACGCCTTACAGGCTTGGGCCCCTAAAAACCGAACAATAAGAATAGGGGCCTCGCCCTTTGGGCTTGGGCCCCTAATTAAAGCCGCAAGCGGCGTCACCGGGGCCCAAGCTGACAAGATTCTGTTTCATAATTAATGTGGTCACATGTTAGACAATCAGGTAGCTTGAATTATCAGTAACATGAGGTCAAAATGAAGTTGGTACCATGTATTTACCAGGTTTGGTTATCGAAATATGGTTTTCAGGATATATAATGAGCCATGTTCTTATGCACAATAATGAGATTACATAATCATATATAGCCATTTCTAATGTCAGTTATATCTTTCATTCAATGTCTTCATAATGACACTAGTTACATGTCCTGCTCTGCGACAGTGTTTTAGATATGACTGCTTTGCATATTAATGAGTTCACATGACCATATATGGTCATCTGTTATTTTAATCAAATCTCTTGTTCACTGTTGTCATAATAACACAGGATTCATCTTCGTAACTGCAACAGTGTTTAAGATATAATGGTTATGCATATTAATGAGTTCACATGACCATATATGGTCATCTGTTATTTTAATCAAATCTCTTGTTCACTGTTGTCATGATAACACAGGAATCATCTTCCTAACTACAACAGTGTTTGAGATATAATGGTTATGCATATTAATGAGTTCACATGACCATATATGGTAATCTGTTATTTTAATGAAATCAATTGTTTAATGTTGTCATAATAACACAGGTTTCATCTTCCTAACTCCAACAGTGCTTGAGATATATCAGTATGCATATTAATGAGGTTAGAAGCCCCCACCCCTTAGGCGCTTGGCGACAAAACCCAGCCACGTGCCATTCGGTTGAAAGAATGCATCTCATGAGTAGAATGCACATGTACAATTTTAGCCAAATCGGACCAATACAACACATGTAAATGCACAAGGTTTGTTTTCATAAAATCCAAGATGGCGGCCAAACCATGTGACTGATCAAAATAATATTATTTTTCTCATATGGAGATCAGGCCAGGCATGGTAAATATAAAAACATCTTGTAGATTGGTTGAATCACCTCTGAGAAACAAATGCCCAAACTTTTGATCAATTTTGCTTAAAATCCAAGATGGCGGCCAAACCATGTGACTGATCTGAAATCTTTTTTAGGTTACTGAAAGGTAATGATATACAGATGCCATGAAGCAAAAGTGAAAATAATCCCTCAAGTTTTGCCAGAGTAAAAAACTACTTCCTGTTTAGAAGAAACCCAAAATGGCGGCCAAACCATGTGACCAATCATAACAATTTTTTCAAACGTAAATTGGATTCATATATAGAAGCCAAATACTACATATGAGAGCATTCTGCATAGTGGTTCTGAAGAAGAAGATTTTCAAGTGTTTTTTGCCGTTTTTAGGAAAAACAAAATGGCGGGAAAAGTCACATGACCGCTAAAGTTTTTATTGTTGATATCTATTACACATGAGTTGTACTATATACCATAAAAAAATCTAGATGCCTAGACCCTCAGAAAGTGGTCAAACAGCCACTTCCGGTTTTAATTCAATCCAATATGGCTGCCAAACTAATTGACCAATCGAAATTCTGAAAGCATGTTGCACCAGTTCACATTATGGACTATCAGTATGAAGCATTATCAGACCATTCCGTTCAGCGGTTTTCTCAAATGGCTTGACGAAAGAAGTTGTGGAAGAAAGAAGAAGAAAGAAGAAGAAATTAAAGCCGCAAGCGGCGTCACCGGGGCCCAAGCTGACAAGATTCTGTTTCATAATTAATGTGGTCACATGTTAGACAATCAGGTAGCTTGAATTATCAGTAACATGAGGTCAAAATGAAGTTGGGTACCATGTATTTACCTGGTTTGGTTATCGAAATATGGTTTTCAGGATATATAATGAGCCATGTTCTTAATAATGAGATTACTTAATCATATATAGCCATTTCTAATGTCAGTTACATCTTTCATTCAATGTCTTCATAATGACACTAGTTACATGTCCTGCTCTGCGACAGTGTGGTAGATATGACTGCTTTGCATATTAATGAGTTCGCATGACCATATATGGTCATCCGTTATTTTTAATCAAATCTCTTGTTCACTGTTGTCATAACACATGATTCATCTTCCTAACTGCAACAGTGTTTAAGATATAATGGTTATGCATATTAATGAGTTCACATGACCATATATGGTTATCTGTTATTTTAATCAAATCTCTTGTTCACTGTTGTCATAATAACACAGGATTCATCTTCCTAACTGCAACAGTGTTTAATATATAATGGTTATGCATATTAATGAGTTCACATGGTCATCTGTTATTTTAATCAAATCTCAGGTTCACTGCTGTCATGATAACACATGAATCATCTTCCTAATTACAACAGTGTTTGAGATATAATGGTTATGCATATTAATGAGCTCACGTGACTATATATGGTCATCTGTTATTTTAATCAAATCTTTTGCTCAATGTTGTCATAATAACACAGGATTCCACTTCCTAACTGCAACAGTGTTTGAGATATGACAGTTATGCATATTAATGAGCTCACATGACCATATATGGTCATTTGTTATTTTAATCGAATCTCTTGTTAACTGTTGTCATAATGACACAGGATTCATCTTCCTAACTGCAACAGTGTTTGAGATATAACGATTACGCATATTAATGAGCTCACGTGACTATATATGGTCATCTGTTATTTTAATCAAATCTTTTGTTCAATGTTGTCATAATAACACAGGATTCCACTTCCTAACTGCAACAGTGTTTGAGATATGACAGTTATGCATATTAATGAGCTCACATGACCATATATGGTCATTTGTTATTTTAATCGTATCTCTTGTTTAACGTTGTCATAATAACACAGGATTCATCGTCCTAACTACAACAGTGCTTGAGTTATAACAGTTATGCATATTATTGAGGTTAGAAGCCCCCCACCCCATGGGTGCCCAGCCACGTGGCCTAACAGTGTGCTATTGGGGCAAAATGATGCATCTGATGACACAAATGCACATACAAAATTTGAAAGAAATCAGACTAATACAAAACATGTAGTTGCATAATTTCTATTTTCACAATATCCAAGATGGCGGCCAAACCACGTGACTGATCAAAATAATATTATTTTTCTCATATGGAGCTAAGGGCAGGCATCGTAAATATAAAAACATCTAGTAGATTGGTTGAATCGTCTCTGAGAAACAAATACCCAAACTTTTGGTCAATTTTGCTTAAAATCCAAAATGGCGGCCAAACCATGTGACTGATCTGAAATTTTTTTTAGGTTTCTGAAAGGGCTTGATACACAGATGCCATGAAGCAAAATTGAAAATATTCCCTCAAGTGTTGCCAGAGTAAAAAACTACTTCCTGTTTAGAAGAAATCCAAAATGGTGGCCAAACCACGTGACCAATCGTAAACATTTTTTCAAACATAAATTGCATTCATATATAGAAGCTAAATACTACATATGAGAGCATTCTGCTTGGTGGTTCTGAAGAAGAAGATTTTCAAGTGTTTTTTGCCGTTTTTAGGAAAAACAAAATGGCGGGAAAAGTCACATGACCGCTAAAGTTTTTATTGCTGATATTTATTACACATGAGTTGTACTATATACCATAAAAAAATCTAGACGCCTAGACCCTCAGAAAGTGGTCAAACAGCCACTTCCGGTTTTATTTCAATCCAATATGGCTGCCAAACTAATTGTCCAATCGAAATTCTGAAAGCGTGTTGCACCAGTTCACATTATGGACTATCAGTATAGAGCATTATCAGACCATTCTGTTCAGCGGTTTTCTCAAACGGCTTGACGAAAAAAGTTACGGAAGAAAGAAGATGATGAAGAAGAAGAAATTAAAGCCGCAAGCGGCGTCACCGGGGCCCAAGCTGATAAGATTCTGTTTCATAATTAATGAGGTCACATGTTATACAATCTGGTAGCTTGAATTATCAGTAACATGAGGTCGAAATGAAGTTGGTACCATGTATTTACCTGGTTTGGTTATCGAAATACATGTATGATTTTCAGGATATATAATGAGCCATGTTCTTATGCACAATAATGAGATTACATAATCATATATAGCCATTTCTAATGTCAGTTACATCTTTCATTCAATGTCTTCATAATGACACTAGTTACATGTCCTGCTCTGCGACAGTGTTTCAGATATGACTGCTATGCATATTAATGAGTTTACATGACCATATATGGTCATCTGTTATTTTAATCAAATCTCTTGTTCACTGTTGTCATAATAACACAGGATTCATCTTCCTAACTGCAACAGTGTTTAAGATATAATGGTTATGCATATTAATGAGTTCACATGACCATATATGGTCATCTGTTATTTTAATTAAATCTCTTGTTCACTGTTGTCATAATAACACAGGATTCATCTTCCTAAATGCAACAGTGTTTAGGATATAATGGTTATGTATACTAATGAGTTCACATGACCATATATGGTCATCTGTTATTTTAATCAAATATCTTGTTCACTGTTGTCATAATAACACAGGATTCATCATCCTAACTACAACAGCGCTTAAGTTATAACAGTTATGCATATTGATGAGGTTAGAAACCCCCACCCCATGGGTGCCCAGCCACGTGGCCAAGCAGTGTGCTATTGTGGCAAAATGATGCATCTAATGACACAAATGCACATACAAAATTTGAAAGAAATCAGACTAATACAAAACATGTAGTTGCATAATATCTATTTTCACAAAATCCAAGATGGCGGCCAAACCATGTGACTGATCAACATAATATTATTTTTCTCATAAGGAGCTAAGGGCAGGCATGGTAAATATAAAAACATCTAGTAGATTGGTTGAATCGTCTCTGAGAAACAAATACCCAAACTTTTTGTCAATTTTGCTTAAAATCCAAAATGGCGGCCAAACCATGTGACTGATCTGAATTATTTTTTAGATTTCTGAAAGGGTTTGATACACAGATGCCATGAAGCAAAACTGAAAATAATCCCTCAAGTGTTGCCAGAGTAAAAAACTACTTCCTGTTTAGAAGAAATCCAAAATGGTGGCCAAACCACGTGACCAATCGTAAAAAAATGTTCAAACGTAAATGGGATTCATATATAGAAGCTAAATACTACATATGAGAGCATTCTACTTGGTGGTTCTGAAGAAGAAGATTTTTAAGTGTTTTTTGCCGTTTTTAGGAAAAACAAAATGGCGGGAAAAGTCACATGACCGCTAAAGTTTTTATTGCTGATATTTATTACACATGACTTGTACTATATACCATAAAAAAATCTAGACACCTAGACCCTCAGAAAGTGGTCAAACAGCCACTTCCGGTTTTAATTCAATCCAATATGGCTGCCAAACTAATTGACCAATCAAAATTCTGAAATCATGTTACACCAGTTCACATTAGGGACTATCAGTATAGAACATTACCAGACCATTCCGTTCAGCGGTTTTCTCAAACGGCTTGACGAAAAAAGTTACGGAAGAAAGAAAGAAAGAAGAAAGAAGAAAAAACCGGACAATAAGAATAGGGGCCTCGCCCTTCAGGCTTGGGCCCCTAATTAAAGCCGCAAGCGGCGTCACCGGGGCCCAAGCTGACAAGATTCTGTTTCATAATTAATGTGGTCACATGTTAGACAATCAGGTAGCTTGTATTATCAGTAACAAGAGGTCGAAATGAAATTGGTACCATGTATTTACGTGGTTTGGTTATCGAAATAGGGTTTTCAGGATATATAATGAGCCATGTTCTTATGCACAATAATGAGATTACATAATCATATATAGCCATTTCTAATGTCAGTTACATCTTTCATTCAATGTCTTCATAATGACACTAGTTACATGTCCAGCTCTGCGACAGTGTTTCAGATATGACTGCTATTCATATTAATGAGTTCACATGACCATATATGGTCATCTGTTATTTTAATCAAATCTCTTGTTCACTGTTGTCATAATAACACAGGATTCATCTTCCCAACTCCAACAGTGTTTAAGATATAATGGTTATGCATATTAATGAGTTCACATGACCATATATGGTCATCTGTTATTTTAATCAAATCTCTTGTTCACTGTTGTCATAATAACACAGGATTCATCTTCCTAACTGCAACAGTGTTTAAGATATAATGGTTATGCATATTAATGAGGTTAGAAGCCCCCACCCCATGGGCGCGTAGCCACACGACCTAGCCATGTGATATTCAGGGAAAAGAATGCGACTTTTGAGTAGAATTGACATACACAATTTTAGCCAAATCTGACCAATACAACACATGTAATTGCACAAGTTTCATTTTCACAAAATCCAAGATGGCGGCCAAACCACGTGACTTATCGAAAATATATTATTTTTCTCACATGTAGCAATGTTCAGGCATGTTATATTCAAAACCAGCAGTTAATTGGTTGAATCACCTCTGAGAAACAAATGCCCAAACTTTTGGTCAATTTTGCCAAAAATCCAAGATGGCGGGCAAACCATGTGACTGATCTGAAATCTTTTTTAGATTTCTGAAAGAGTTTGATATACTGATGCCATGCAGCAATATTGAACGTAATCCCTCAAGTGTGGCATGAGTAAAAAACTACTTCCTGTTTAGAAGAAACCCAAAATGGCGGCCAAACCATGTGACCAATCATAACATTTTTTTCAAACGTAAATGGGCTTCATATATAGAAGCTTAATACTACATATGATAGCATTCTGCTTGGTGGTTCTGAAGAAGAAGATTTTTTAGTGTTTTTTGCCGTTTTTAGGAAAAACAGAATGGCGGGAAAAGTCACATGACCGCTAAAGTTTTTATTGCTGATATCTATTACACATGAGTTGTACTATATACCATAAAAAAATCTAGACGCCTAGACCCTCAGAAAGTGGTCAAACAGCCACTTCCGGTTTTATTTCATTTCAACATGGCTGCCAAACTAATTGACCAATCGAAATTCTGAAAGCATGTTGCACCAGTTCACATTAGGGACTATCAGTAGAGAGCATTTTCAGACTATTCAGTTCAGCAGTTTTCTCAAACGGCTTGACGAAAGAAGTTGTGGAAGAAAGAAGAAGAAAGAAGAAAAAACCGAACAATAAGAATAGGGGCCTCGCCCTTTGGGCTTGGGCCCCTAAAAACCGGACAATAAGAATAGGGGCCTCGCCCTTCGGGCTTGGGCCCCTAAAAACCGGACAATAAGAATAGGGGCCTCGCCCTTCGGGCTTGGGCCCCTAATTAAAGCCGCAAGCGGCGTCACCGGGGCCCAAGCTGACAAGATTCTGTTTCATAATTAATGTGGTCACATGTTAGACAATCAGGTAGCTTGAATTATCAGTAACATGAGGTCAAAATGAAGTTGGTACCATGTATTTACCTGGTTTGGTTATCGAAATATGGTTTTCAGGATATATAATGAGCCATGTTCTTAATAATGAGATTACATAATCATATATAGCCATTTCTAATGTCAGTTACATCTTTCATTCAATGTCTTCGTAATGACACTTGTTACACGTCCTGCTCTGCGACAGTGTTTTAGATATGACTGCTTTGCATATTAATGAGTTCACATGACCATATATGGTCATCTGTTATTTTTAATCAAATCTCTTGTTCACTGTTGTCATAATAACACAGGATTCATCTTCCTAACTGCAACAGTGCTTAAGATATAATGGTTATGCATATTAATGAGTTGACATGACCATATATGGTCATCTGTTATTTTAATCAAATCTCTTGTTCACTGTTGTCATGATAACACAGGAATCATCTTCCTAACTACAACAGTGTTTGAGATATAATGGTTATGCATATTAATGAGTTCACATGACCATATATGGTAATCTGTTATTTTAATGAAATCAATTGTTTAATGTTGTCATAATAACACAGGTTTCATCTTCCTAACTCCAACAGTGCTTGAGATATATCAGTAATGCATATTAATGAGGTTAGAAGCCCCCACCCCTTAGGCGCCCAGCGACAAAACCCAGCCACGTGCCATTCGGTTGAAAAAATGCATCTCAAGAGTAGAATGCACATATACAATTTTAGCCAAATCGGACCAATACAACACATGTAATTGCACAAGATCTGTTTTCATAAAATCCAAGATGGCGGCCAAACCATGTGACTGATCAAAATAATATTATTTTTCTCATATGGAGCTAAGGCCAGGCATGGTAAATATAAAAACATCTGGTAGATTGGTTGAATCACCTCTGAGAAACAAATGCCCAAACTTTTGGGCAATTTTGCTTAAAATCCAAGATGGCGGCCAAACCACGTGACTGATCTGAAATCTTTTTTAGGTTTCTGAAAGAGATAGATATACAGATGCCATGAAGCAAAATTGAAAATAATCCCTCAAGTGTTGCCAGAGTAAAAAACTACTTCCTGTTTAGAAGAAATCCAAAATGGTGGCCAAACCACGTGACCAATCGTAAAAATTTTATCAAACCTAAATGGGATTCATATATAGAAGCTAAATACTACATATGAGAGCATTCTACTTGGTGGTTCTGAAGAAGAAGATTTTTAAGTGTTTTTTGCCGTTTTTACGAAAAACAAAATGGCGGGAAAAGTCACATGACCGCTAAAGTTTTTATTGCTGATATTTATTACACATGAGTTGTACTATATACCATAAAAAAATCTAGACGCCTAGACCCTCAGAAAGTGGTCAAACAGCCACTTCCGATTTTATTTCAATCCAATATGGCTGCCAAACTAATTGACCAATCAAAATTCTGATAGCATGTTGCACCAGTTCACATTAGGGACTATCAGTATAGAACATTATCAGACCATTCCGTTCAGCGGATTTCTCAAACGGCTTGACGAAAAAAGTTACGGAAGAAAGAAAGAAAGAAGAAAGAAGAATTAAAGCCGCAAGCGGCGTCACCGGGGCCCAAGCTGACAAGATTCTGTTTCATAATTAATGTGGTCACATGTTAGACAATCAGGTAGCTTGAATTATCAGTAACATGAGGTCAAAATGAAGTTGGTACCATGTATTTACCTGGTTTGGTTATCAAAATATGGTTTTCAGGATATATAATGAGCCATGTTCTTAATAATGAGATTACATAATCATATATAGCCATTTCTAATGTCAGTTACATCTTTCATTCAATGTCTTCATAATGACACTAGTTACATGTCCTGCTCTGCGACAGTGTTTTAGATATGACTGCTATGCATATTAATGAGTTCACATGACCATATATGGTCATCTGTTATTTTAATCAAATCTCTTGTTCACTGTCGTCATAATAACACAGGATTCATCTTTCTAACTGCGAGTGTTTAAAATATAATGGTTATGCATATTAATGAGTTCACATGACCATATATGGTTATCTGTTAATTTAATCAAATCTCTTGTTCAACGTTGTCATAATGACACAGGATTCATCTTCCTAACTGCAACAGTGTTTGAGATATAACGATTACGCATATTAATGAGCTCACATGACTATATATGGTCATCTGTTATTTTAATCAAATCTTTTTTTTCAATGTTGTCATAATAACACAGGATTCCACTTCCCTAACTGCAACAGTGTTTGAGATATGACAGTTATGCATATTAATGAGTTCACATGACCATATATGGTCATTTGTTATTTTAATCGAATCTCTTGTTCAACGTTGTCATAATAACACAGGATTCATCATCCTAACTGCAAAAGTGTTTAAGAAATAATGGTTATGCATATTAATGAGTTCATATGACCATACATGGTCATCTGTTATTTTAATCAAATCTCTTGTTCAACGTTGTCATAATAACACAGGATTCATCACCCTAACTACGACAGTGTTTGAGTTATAACAGTTATGCATATTAATGAGGTTAGAAGCCCCCACCCCATGGGTGCCCAGCCACGTGGTCTAGCAGTGTGCTATTGGGGCAAAATGATGCTTCTGATGACACAAATGCACATACAAAATTTGAAAGAAATCAGACTAATACAAAACATGTAGTTGCATAATGTCTATTTTCACAAAATCCAAGATGGCGGCCAAACCATGTGACTGATCAAAATAATATTATTTTTCTCATATGGAGCTAAGGGCAGGCATGGTAAATATAAAAACATCTAGTAGATTGGTTGAATCGTCTCTGAATAACAAATACCCAAACTTTTTGTCAATTTTGCTTAAAATCCAAAATGGCGGCCAAACCATGTGACTGATCTGAATTTTTTTTTAGATTTCTGAAAGGGTTTGATACACTGATACCATGAAGCAAAATTGAAAATAATCCCTCAAGTGTTGCCAGAGTAAAAAACTACTTCCTGTTTAGAAGAAATCCAAAATGGTGGCCAAACCACGTGACCAATCGTAAAAAAATGTTCAAACATAAATGGGATTCATATATAGAAGCTAAATACTACATATGAGAGCATTCTACTTGGTGGTTCTGAAGAAGAAGATTTTTAAGTGTTTTTTGCCGTTTTTACAAAAAACAAAATGGCGGGAAAAGTCACATGACCGCTAAAGTTTTTATTGCTGATATTTATTACACATGAGTTGTACTTTATACCATAAAAAAATCTAGACGCCTAGACCCTCAGAAAGTGGTCAAACAGCCACTTCCGATTTTATTTCAATCCAATATGGCTGCCAAACTAATTGACCAATCAAAATTCTGAAAGCATGTTGCACCAGTTCACATTAGGGACTATCAGTATAGAACATTATCAGACCATTCCGTTCAGCGGATTTCTCAAACGGCTTGACGAAAAAAGTTACGGAAGAAAGAAAGAAAGAAGAAAAAACCGGACGATAAGAATAGGGGCCTCGCCCTTCAGGCTTGGGCCCCTAATTAAAGCTGCAAGCAGCATCACAGGGGCCCAAGTATATGCCATAAATAATGTCAAATGATACACAATTAGTTTGAATGATTAGTACCATGAGGTCGAAATGCAGTTGGTTCCATATATTTATTTGAGATATAAAGGTTATTAATATATGGTCATCTGTTATTTTAATCAAATCTCTTGTTCAACATAGTCATGATTCATCTTCCTAACTGCAACAGTGTTTGAGATACAACGATTATGCATATTAATGAGCTCACATGACCATATATGGTCATCTGTTATTTTATTCAAATCTCTTGTTTAACATCATCATAATAACACAGGTTTCATCTTCCTACCTGCAACAGTGCTTGAGATATAACAGTTATGCATATTAATGAGTTCACATTACCATATATGGTAATCTATTATTTTAATGAAATTGCTTGTTCACTGTTGTCATGATAACACAGGAATCATCTTCCTAACTGCAACAGTGCTTGAGATATAGCAGCTATGCATATTAATGAGGTTAGAAGCCCCCCACCCCATGGGCGCGTAGCCACATGACCTAGCCATGTGCCATTAAGGGGAAAGAATGTATCTAATGAGTAGAATACACGTACAAAATTTTATTCCAATCGGACTAATACAAAACATGTAGTTGCATAATTTCAATTTCCACAAAATCCAAGATGGCGGCCAAACCACGTGACTTATCGAAAATATATTATTTTTTCCATATGGAGTTGAAGCCAGGCATGGTAAATATAACAACATCTAGTAGATTCGTTGAATCACCTCTGAGAAACAAATGCCCAAACTTTTGGTCAATTTTCCTCAAAATCCAAGATGGCGGCCAAACCATGTGACTTATCTGAAATCTTTTATAGGTTTCTGAACGAGATTGATATAGAGATGCCATGTAGCAATATTGAAAATAATCGCTCACGTGTGGCATGAGTGAAAAACTACTTCTGTTGAGAACAAATCCAAAATGGCGGCCAAACCACGTGACCAATCATAATGAATTTCTCAAATCTAAATCTGCTCCATATGTAGAAGCTAAGTACTGAATATGAGAACATTTTACTTGGCGGTTCTGAAGAAGATTTTAAAGTGTTTTTTGCCGTTTTTAGGAAAAACAAAATGGCGGGAAAAGTCACATGACCGCTAAAGTTTTTATTTCTGATATTTATTACACATGAGTTGTACTATATACCATAAAAAAATCTAGACGCCTAGACCCTCAGAAAGTGGTCAAACAGCCACTTCCGGTTTTATTTCAATCCAATATGGCTGCCAAACTAATTGGCCAATCAAAATTCTGAAAGCATGTTGCACCAGTTCACATTAGGGACTATCAGTATAGAGCATTATCAGACCATTCCGTTCAGCGGTTTTCTCAAACGGCTTGACGAAAAAAGTTACGGAAGAAAGAAGAAAGAAAGAAAGAAAGAATTAAAGCCGCAAGCGGCGTCACCGGGGCCCAAGCTGACAAGATTCTGTTTCATAATTAATGAGGTCACATGTTAGACAATCAGGTAGCTTGAATTATCAGTAACATGAGGTCGAAATGAACTTGGTACCATGTATTTACCTATTTTGGTTATCAAAATATGGTTTTCAGGATATACAATGAGCCATGTTCTTATGCACAATAATGAGATTACATAATCATATATAGCCATTTCTAATGTCAGTTACATCTTTCATTCAATGTCTTCATAATGACACTAGTTACATGTCCTGCTCTGCGACAGTGTTTTAGATATGACTGCTTTGCATATTAATGAGTTCACATGACCATATATGGTCATCGGTTATTTTAATCAAATCTCTTGTTCACTGTTGTCATAATAACACAGAATTCATCTTCCTAACTGCAACAGTGTTTAAGATATAATGGTTATGCATATTAATGAGTTCACATGACCATATATGGTCATCTGTTATTTTAATCAAATCTCTTGTTCACTGTTGTCATGATAACACAGGAATCATCTTCCTTACTACAACAGTGTTTGAGATATAATGGTTATGCATATTAATGAGTTCACATGACCATATATGGTAATCTGTTATTTTAATGAAATCAATTGTTTAATGTTGTCATAATAACACAGGTTTCATCTTCCTAACTCCAACAGTGCTTGAGATATATCAGTTATGCATATTAATGAGGTTAGAAGCCCCCACCCCTCAGGCGCCCAGCGACAAAACCCAGCCACGTGCCATTCGGTTAAAAGAATGCATCTCAAGAGTAGAATGCACATATACAATTTTAGCCAAATCCGACCAATACAACACATGTAATTGCACAAGATTTGTTTTCATAAAATCCAAGATGGCGGCCAAACCATGTGACTGATCAAAATAATATTATTTTTCTCATATGGAGCTAAGGCCAGGCATGGTAAATATAAAAACATCTGTTAGATTGGTTGAATCACCTCTGAGAAACAAATGCCCAAACTTTTGGTCAATTTTGCCTAAAATCCAAGATGGCGGCCAAACCATGTGACTGATCTGAAATCTTTTTTAGGTTTCTGAAAGGGTTTGATATACAGATGCCATGAAGCAAAATTGAAAATAATCCCTCAAGTGTTGCCAGATTAAAAAACTACTTCCTGTTTAGAAGAAATCCAAAATGGTGGCCAAACCACGTGACCAATCGTAATATTTTTTTCAAACGTAAATGGGATTCATATATAGAAGCTAAATACGACATATGAGAGCATTCTGCTAGGTGGTTCTGAAGAAGAAGATTTTCAAGTGTTTTTTGCCGTTTTTAGGAAAAACAAAATGGCGGGAAAAGTCACGTGACCGCTAAAGTTTTTATTGCTGATATCTATTACACATGAGTTGTACTATATACTATAAAAAAATCTAGACGCCTAGACCCTCAGAAAGTGGTCAAACAGCCACTTCCGGTTTTATTTCAATCCAATATGGCTGCCAAACTAATTGACCAATCTAAATTCTGAAAGCATGTTGCACCAGTTCACATTAGGGACTATCAGTATAGAGCATTATCAGACCATTCCGTTCAGCGGTTTTCTCAAACGGCTTGACGAAAAAAGTTGCGGCGGAAAGAAGAAAGAAAGAAAAAACCGGACAATAAGAATAGGGGCCTCGCCCTTCGGGCTTGGGCCCCTAAAAAACCGGACGATAAGAATAGGGGCCTCGCCCTTCAGGCTTGGGCCCCTAATTAAAGCCGCAAGCGGCATCACCGGGGCCCAAGCTGACAAGATTCTGTTTCATAATTAATGTGGTCACATGTTAGACAATCAGCTGCAGGTAGCTTGTATTATCAGTAACATGAGGTCGAAATGAACTTGGTACCATGTATTTACCTATTTTGGTTATCGAAATATGGTTTTCAGGATATATAATGAGCCATGTTCTTATGCGCAATAATGAGATTACATAATCATATATAGCCATTTCTAATGTCAGTTACATCTTTCATTCAATGTCTTCATAATGACACTAGTTACATGTCCTGCTCTGCGACAGTGTTTTATATATGACTGCTTTGCATATTAATGAGTTCACATGACCATATATGGTCATCTGCTATTTTACTAAAATCTCTTGTTCACTGTTGTCATAATAACATAGGATTCATCTTCCTAACTGCAACAGTGTTTAAGATATAATGGTTATGCATATTAATGAGTTCACATGACCATATATGGTCATCAGTTATTTTAATCAAATCTCTTGTTCACTGTTGTCATAATAACACAGAATTCATCTTCCTAACTGCAACAGTGTTTAAGATATAATGGTTATGCATATTAATGAGTTCACATGACCATATATGGTCATCTGTTATTTTAATCAAATCTCTTGTTCACTGTTGTTATGATAACACAGGAATCATCTTCCTTACTACAACAGTGTGTGAGATATAATGGTTATGCATATTAATGAGTTCACATGACCATATATGGTAATCTGTTATTTTAATGAAATCAATTGTTTAATGTTGTCATAATAACACAGGTTTCATCTTCCTAACTCCAACAGTGCTTGAGATATATCAGTTATGCATATTAATGAGGTTAGAAGCCCCCACCCCTCAGGCGCCCCGCGACAAACCCCAGCCACGTGCCATTCGGTTGAAAGAATGCATCTCAAGAGTAGAATGCACATATACAATTTTAGCCAAATCCGACCAATACAACACATGTAATTGCACAAGATTTGTTTTCATAAAATCCAAGATGGCGGCCAAACCATGTGACTGATCAAAATAATATTATTTTTCTCATATGAAGCTAAGGCCAGGCATGGTAAATATAAAAACATCTAGTAGATTGGTTGAATCACCTCTGAGAAACAAATGCCTAAACTTTTGGTCAATTTTGCTTAAAATCCAAGATGGCGGCCAAACCATGTGATTGATCTGAAATCTTTTTTAGGTTTCTGAAAGGGTTTGATATACAGATGCCATGAAGCAAAATTGAAAATAATCCCTCAAGTGTTGCCAGAGTAAAAAACTACTTCCTGTTTAGAAGAAATCCAAAATGGTGGCCAAACCACGTGACCAATCGTAAAAAAATGTTCAAACATAAATGGGATTCATATATAGAAGCTAAATACTACATATGAGAGCATTATACTTGGTGGTTCTGAAGAAGAAGATTTTTAAGTGTTTTTTACCGTTTTTAGGAAAAACAAAATGGCGGGAAAAGTCACATGACCGCTAAAGTTTTTATTGCTGATATTTATTACACATGAGTTGTACTATATACCATAAAAAAATCTAGACGCCTAGACCCTCAGAAAGTGGTCAAACAGCCACTTCCGGTTTTATTTCAATCCAATATGGCTGCCAAACTAATTGACCAATCAAAATTCTGAAAGCATGTTGCACCAGTTCACATTAGGGACTATCAGTATAGAACATTATCAGACCATTCCGTTCAGCGGTTTTCTCAAACGGCTTGACGAAAAAAGTTACGGAAGAAAGAAAGAAAGAAGAAAGAAGAAATTAAAGCCGCAAGCGGCGTCACCGGGGCCCAAGCTGATCTATCATGACAAGATTCTGTTTCATAATAAATGAGGTCACATGTTAGACAATCAGGTGGCTTGTATTATCAGTAACATGAGGTCGAAATGAAGTTGGTACCATGTATTTACCTGGTTTGGTTATCGAAATATGGTTTTCAGGATATATAATGAGCCATGTTGTTATGCACAATAATGAGATTACATAATCATATATAGCCATTTCTAATGTCAGTTACATCTTTCATTCAATGTCTTCATAATGACACTAGTTACATGTCCTGCTCTACGACAGTGTTTCAGATATGACTGCTATGCATATTAATGAGTTCTCATGACCATATATGGTCATCTGTTATTTTAATCAAATCTCTTGCTCACTGTTGTCATAATAACACAGGATTCATCTTCCTAACTGCAACAGTGCTTAAGATATAATGGTTATGCATATTAATGAGTTCACATGACCATATATGGTCATCTGTTATTTTAATCAAATCTCTTGTTCACTGTTGTCATGATAACACAGGAATCATCTTCCTAACTACAACAGTGTTTGAGATATAATGGTTATGCATATTAATGAGTTCACATGACCATATATAGTAATCTGTTATTTTAATGAAATCAATTGTTTAATGTTGTCATAATAACACAGGTTTCATCTTCCTAACTCCAACAGTGCTTGAGATATATCAGTTATGCATATTAATGAGGTTAGAAGCCCCCACCCCTTAGGCGCCCAGTGACAAAACCCAGCCACGTGCCATTCGGTTGAAAAAATGCATCTCAAGAGTAGAATGCACATATACAATTTTAGCCAAATCGGACCAATACAACACATGTAATTGCACAAGATCTGTTTTCATAAAATCCAAGATGGCGGCCAAACCATGTGACTGATCAAAATAATATTATTTTTCTCATATGGAGCTAAGGCCAGGCATGGTAAATATAAAAACATCTGGTAGATTGGTTGAATCACCTCTGAGAAACAAATGTCCAAACTTTTGGGCAATTTTGCTTAAAATCCAAGATGGCGGCCAAACCACGTGACTGATCTGAAATCTTTTTTAGGTTTCTGAAAGAGATAGATATACAGATGCCATGAAGCAAAATTGAAAATAATCCCTCAAGTGTTGCCATAGTAAAAAACTACTTCCTGTTTAGAAGAAATCCAAAATGGTGGCCAAACCACGTGACCAATCGTAATAATTTTATCAAACCTAAATGGGATTCATATATAGAAGCTAAATACAACACATGAGAGGATTCTGCTAGGTGGTTCTGAAGAAGAAGATTTTTTAGTGTTTTTTGCCGTTTTTAGGAAAAACAAAATGGCGGGAAAAGTCACATGACCGCTAAAGTTTTTATTGCTGACATTTATTACACATGAGTTGTACTATATACCATAAAAAAATCTAGACGCCTAGACCCTCAGAAAGTGGTCAAACAGCCACTTCCGGTTTTATTTCAATCCAATATGGCTGCCAAACTAATTGACCAATCGAAATTCTGAAAGCATGTTGCACCAGTTCACATTAGGGACTATCAGTATAGAGCATTATCAGACCATTCCGTTCAGCGGTTTTCTCAAACGGCTTGACGAAAAAAGTTACGGAAGAAAGAAAGAAAGAAAGAAAGAAGAAATTAAAGCCGCAAGCGGCGTCACCGGGGCCCAAGCTGACAAGATTCTGTTTCATAATTAATGTGGTCACATGTTAGACAATCAGGTAGCTTGAATTATCAGTAACATGAGGTCAAAATGAAGTTGGTACCATGTATTTACCTGGTTTGGTTATCGAAATATGGTTTTCAGGATATATAATGAGCCATGTTCTTAATAATGAGATTACATAATCATATATAGCCATTTCTAATGTCAGTTACATCTTTCATTCAATGTCTTCATAATGACACTTGTTACATGTCCTGCTCTGCGACAGTGTTTTAGATATGACTGCTTGCATATTAATGAGTTCACATGACCATATATGGTCATCTGTTATTTTTAATCAAATCTCTTGTTCACTGTTGTCATAATAACACAGGATTCATCTTCCTAACTGCAACAGTGTTTAAGATATAATGGTTATGCATATTAATGAGTTCACATGACCATATATGGTTATCTGTTATTTTAATCAAATCTCTTGTTCACTGTTGTCATAATAACACAGGATTCATCTTCCTAACTGCAACAGTGTTTAAGATATAATGGTTATGCATATTAATGAGTTCACATGACCATATATGGTCATCTGTTATTTTAATCAAATCTCTTGTTCACCGTTGTCATAATGACACAGGATTCATCTTCCTAACTGCAACAGTGTTTGAGATATAACGATTACGCATATTAATGAGCTCACGTGACTATATATGGTCATCTGTTATTTTAATCAAATCTTTTGTTCAATGTTGTCATAATAACACAGGATTCCACTTCCTAACTGCAAAAGTGTTTGAGATATGACAGTTATGCATATTAATGAGCTCACATGACCATATATGGTCATTTGTTATTTTAATCGAATCTCTTGTTCAAGGTTGTCATAATAACACAGGATTCATCATCCTAACTACAACAGTGCTTGAGTTATAACAGTTATGCATATTAATGAGGTTAGAAGCCCCCACCCCGTGGGTGCCCAGCCACGAGGCCTAACAGTGTGCTATTGGGGCAAAATGATGCATCTGATGACACAAATGCACATACAAAATTTGAAAGAAATCAGACTAATACAAAACATGTAGTTGCATAATTTCTATTTTCACAAAATCCAAGATGGCGGCCAAACCACGTGACTGATCAAAATAATATTATTTTTCTCGTATGCAGCTAAGGCCATGCATGGTAAATATAGAAACATCTAGTAGATTGGTTGAATCGTCTCTGAGAAACAAATACCCAAACTTTTGGTCAATTTTACTTAAAATCCAAAATGGCGGCCAAACCATGTGACTGATCTGAAATTTTTTTTAGTTTTCTGAAAGGGCTTGATACACAGATGCCATGAAGCAAAATTGAAAATATTCCCTCAAGTGTTGCCAGAGTAAAAAACTACTTCCTGTTTAGAAGAAATCCAAAATGGTGGCCAAACCACGTGACCAATCGTAAACATTTTGTCAAACATAAATGGGATTCATATATAGAAGCTAAATACTACATATGAGAGCATTCTGCTTGGTGGTTCTGAAGAAGAAGATTTTTGAGTGTTTTATGCCGTTTTTAGGAAAAACAAAATGGCGGGAAAAGTCACATGACCGCTAAAGTTTTTATTGCTGATATTTATTACACATGAGTTGTACTATATACCATAAAAAAATCTAAACGCCTAGACCCTCAGAAAGTGGTCAAACAGCCACTTCCGGTTTTATTTCAATCCAATATGGCTGCCAAACTAATTGACCAATCGAAATTCTGAAAGCATGTTGCACCAGTTCACATTAGGGACTATCAGTATAGAGCATTATCAGACCATTCCGTTCAGCAGTTTTCTCAAACGGCTTGACGAAAAAAGTTACGGAAGAAAGAAAGAAAGAAAAAAAAACCGGACAATAAGAATAGGGGCCTCGCCCTTCGGGCTTGGGCCCCTAATTAAAGCCGCAAGCGGCGTCACCGGGGCCCAAGCTGATAAGATTCTGTTTCATAATTAATGAGGTCACATGTTAGACAATCAGCTGCAGGTAGATTGTATTATCAGTAACATGAGGTCGAAATGAAGTTGGTACCATGTATTTATCTGGTTTGGTTATCGAAATATGGTTTTCAGGATATATAATGAGCCGTGTTCTTATGCACAATAATGAGATTACATAATCATATATAGCCATTTCTAATGTCAGATGCATCTTTCATTCAATGTCTTCATAATGACACTAGTTACATGTCCTGCTCTGCGACAGTGTTTTAGATATGACTACTTTGCATATTAATGAGTTCACATGACCATATATGGTCATCTGTTATTTTAATCAAATTTCTTGTTCACTGTTGTCATAATAACACAGGATTCATCTTCCTTACTACAACAGTGTTTAAGATGTAATGGTTATACATATTAATGAGTTCACATGACCATATATGGTCATCTGTTATTTTAATCAAATCTCTTGTTCACTGTTGTCATGATAACACAGGAATCATCTTCCTAACTACAACAGTGTTTGAGATATAATGGTTATGCATATTAATGAGTTCACATGACCATATATGGTAATCTGTTATTTTAATGAAATCAATTGTTTAATGTTGTCATAATAACACAGGTTTCATCTTCCTAACTCCAACAGTGCTTGAGATATATCAGTTATGCATATTAATGAGGTTAGAAGCCCCCACCCCTTAGGCGCTTGGCGACAAAACCCAGCCACGTGCCATTCGGTTGAAAGAATGCATCTCATGAGTAGAATGCACATGTACAATTTTAGCCAAATCGGACCAATACAACACATGTAAATGCACAAGGTTTGTTTTCATAAAATCCAAGATGGCGGCCAAACCATGTGACTGATCAAAATAATATTATTTTTCTCATATGGAGATCAGGCCAGGCATGGTAAATATAAAAACATCTTGTAGATTGGTTGAATCACCTCTGAGAAACAAATGCCCAAACTTTTGATCAATTTTGCTTAAAATCCAAGATGGCGGCCAAACCATGTGACTGATCTGAAATCTTTTTTAGGTTACTGAAAGGGAATGATATACAGATGCCATGAAGCAAAATTGAAAATAATCCCTCAAGTTTTGCCAGAGTAAAAAACTACTTCCTGTTTAGAAGAAACCCAAAATGGCGGCCAAACCATGTGACCAATCATAACAATTTTTTCAAACGTAAATTGGATTCGAAAATAGAAGCCAAATACTACATATGAGAGCATTCTGCATAGTGGTTCTGAAGAAGAAGATTTTCAAGTGTTTTTTGCCGTTTTTAGGAAAAACAAAATGGCGGAAAAAGTCACATGACCGCTAAAGTTTTTATTGTTGATATCTATTACACATGAGTTGTACTATATACCATAAAAAAATCTAGATGCCTAGACCCTCAGAAAGTGGTCAAACAGCCACTTCCGTTTTTATTTCAATCCAATATGGCTGCCAAACTAATTGACCAATCGAAATTCTGAAAGCATGTTGCACCAGTTCACATTATGGACTATCAGTATGAAGCATTATCAGACCATTCCGTTCAGCGGTTTTCTCAAACGGCTTGACGAAAGAAGTTGTGGAAGAAAGAAGAAGAAAGAAGAAAAAACCGAACAATAAGAATAGGGGCCTCGCCCTTCGGGCTTGGGCCCCTAATTAAAGCCGCAAGCGGCATCACCGGGGCCCAAGCTGATCTATCATGACAAGATTCTGTTTCATAATAAATGAGGTCACATGTTAGACAATCAGGTAGCTTGTATTATCAGTAACATGAGGTCAAAATGAAGTTGGTACCATGTATTTACCTGGTTTGGTTATCGAAATATGGTTTTCAGGATATATAATGAGCCATGTTCTTATGCACAATAATGAGATTACATAATCATATATAGCCATTTCTAATGTCAGTTACATCTTTCATTCAATGTCTTCATAATGACACTAGTTACATGTCCTGCTCTGCGACAGTGTTTCAGATATGACTGCTATGCATATTAATGAGTTTACATGACCATATATGGTCATCTGTTATTTTAATCAAATCTCTTGTTCATTGTTGTCATAATAACACAGGATTCATCTTCCTAACTGCAACAGTGTTTAAGATATAATGGTTATGCATATTAATGAGTTCACATGACCATATATGGTCATCTGTTATTTTAATCAAATCTCTTGTTCACTGTTGTCATAATAACACAGGATTCATCTTCCTAACTGCAACAGTGTTTAAGATATAATGGTTATGCATATTAATGAGTTCACGTGACCATATATGGTCATCTGTTATTTTAATCAAATCTCTTGTTCAACGTTGTCATGATAACACAGGAATCATCTTCCTAACTCCAACAGTGCTTGAGATATATCAGTTATGCATATTAATGAGGTTAGAAGCCCCCACCCCATGGGTGCCCAGCCACGTGGCCTAACAGTGTGCTATTGAGGCAAAATGATGCATCTGATGACACAAATGCACATACAAAATTTGAAAGAAATCAGACAAAACATGTAGTTGCATAATTTCTATTTTCACAAAATCCAAGATGGCGGCCAAACCACGTGACTGATAAAAATAATATTATTTTTCTCGTATGCAGCTAAGGCCAGGCATGGTAAATATGAAAACATCTAGTAGATTGGTTGAATCATCTCTGAGAAACAAATACCCAAACTTTTGGTAAATTTTGCTTAAAATCCAAAATGGCGGCCAAATCATGTGACTGATCTGAAATTTTTTTTAGGTTTCTGAAAGGGCTTGAAACACAGATGCCATGAAGCAAAATTGAAAATATTCCCTCAAGTGTTGCCAGAGTAAAAAACTACTTCCTGTTTAGAAGAAATCCAAAATGGTGGCCAAACCACGTGACCAATCGTAATATTTTTTTCAAACGTAAATGGGATTCATATATAGAAGCTAAATACAACATATGAGAGCATTCTGCTAGGTGGTTCTGAAGAAGAAGATTTTCAAGTGTTTTTTGCCGTTTTTAGGAAAAACAAAATGGCGGGAAAAGTCACGTGACCGCTAAAGTTTTTATTGCTGATATCTATTACACATGAGTTGTACTATATACCATAAAAAAATCTAGACGCCTAGACCCTCAGAAAGTGGTCAAACAGCCACTTCCGGTTTTATTTCAATCCAATATGGCTGCCAAACTAATTGACCAATCGAAATTCTGAAAGCATGTTGCACCAGTTCACATTAGGGACTATCAGTATAGAGCATTATCAGACCATTCCGTTCAGTGGTTTTCTCAAACGGCTTGACGAAAAAAGTTACGGAAGAAAGAAAGAAAGAAAGAAAGAAAAAACTGAACGATAATAATAGGGGCCTCGCCCTTTGGGCTTGGGCCCCTAAAAAACCGGACAATAAGAATAGGGGCCTCGCCCTTCAGGCTTGGGCCCCTAAAAAACCGGACAATAAGAATAGGGGCCTCGCCCTTCAGGCTTGGGCCCCTAAAAACCGGACAATAAGAATAGGGGCCTCGCCCTATGGGCTTGGGCCCCTAAAAAACCGGACAATAAGAATAGGGGCCTCGCCCTTTGGGCTTGGGCCCCTAAAAAACCGAACAATAAGAATAGGGGCCTCGCCCTTTGGGCTTGAGCCCCTAATTAAAGCCGCAAGCGGCGTCACCGGGGCCCAAGCTGACAAGATTCTGTTTCATAATTAATGTGGTCACATGTTAGACAATCAGGTAGCTTGAATTATCAGTAACATGAGGTCAAAATGAAGTTGGTACCATGTATTTACCTGGTTTGGTTATCGAAATATGGTTTTCAGGATATATAATGAGCCATGTTCTTATGCACAAAAATGAGATTACATAATCATATATAGTCATTTCTAATGACAGTTACATCTTTCATTCAATGTCTTCATAATGACACTAGTTACATGTCCTGCTCTGCGACAGTGTTTCAGATATGACTGCTATGCATATTAATGAGTTCACATGACCATATATGGTCATCTGTTATTTTAATCAAATCTCTTGTTCACTGTTGTCATAATAACACAGGATTCCACTTCCTAACTGCAACAGTGTTTGAGATATAACAGTTATGCATATTAATGAGCTCGCATGACCATATATGGTCATTTGTTATTTTAATCGAATCTCTTGTTCAACGTTGTCATAATAACACAGGATTCATCATCCTAACTGCAACAGTGTTTAAGATATAATGGTTATGCATATTAATGAGTTCACATGACCATATATGGTCATCTGTTATTTTAATCAAATCTCTTGTTCAACGTTGTCATAATAACACAGGATTCATCACCCTAACTGCGACAGTGTTTAAGATATAATGGTTATGCATATTAATGAGTTCACATGACCATATATGGTCATCTGTTATTTTAATCAAATCTCTTGTTCAACGTTGTCATAATAACACAGGATTCATCACCCTAACTGCGACAGTGTTTGAGTTATAACAGTTATGCATATTAATGAGGTTAGAAGCCCCCACCCCAAGGGTGCCCAGCCACGTGGTCTAGCAGTGTGCTATTGGGGCAAAATGATGCATCTGATGACACAAATGCACATAACAAAATTTGAAAGAAATCAGACTAATACAAAACATGTAGTTGCATAATGTCTATTTTCACAAAATCCAAGATGGCGGCCAAACCACGTGACTGATCAAAATAATATTATTTTTCTCATATGGAGCTAAGGGCAGGCATGGTAAATATAAAAACATCTAGTAGATTGGTTGAATCGTCTCTGAATAACAAATACCCAAACTTTTTGTCAATTTTGCTTAAAATCCAAAATGGCGGCCAAACCATGTGACTGATCTGAATTTTTTTTTAGATTTCTGAAAGGGTTTGATACACTGGTGCCATGAAGCAAAATTGAAAATATTCCCTCAAGTGTTGCCAGAGTAAAAAACTACTTCCTGTTTAGAAGAAATCCAAAATGGTTGTCAAACCACGTGACCAATCGTAAAAAAATGTTCAAACATAAATGGGATTCATATATAGAAGCTAAATACTACATATGAGAGCATTCTACTTGGTGGTTCTGAAGAAGAAGATTTTTAAGTGTTTTTTGCCGTTTTTAGGAAAAACAAAATGGCGGGAAAAGTCACATGACCGCTAAAGTTTTTATTGCTGATATTTATTACACATGAGTTGTACTATATACCATAAAAAAATCTAGACGCCTAGACCCTCAGAAAGTGGTCAAACAGCCACTTCCGGTTTTATTTCAATCCAATATGGCTGCCAAACTAATTGACCAATCAAAATTCTGAAAGCATGTTGCACCAGTTCACATTAGGGACTATCAGAATAGAGCATTATCAGACCATTCCGTTCAGCGGATTTCTCAAACGGCTTGACGAAAAAAGTTACGGAAGAAAGAAGAAAGAAGAAAGAAGAAAGAATTAAAGCCGCAAGCGGCGTCACCGGGGCCCAAGCTGACAAGATTCTGTTTCATAATTAATGTGGTCACATGTTAGACAATCAGGTAGCTTGAATTATCAGTAACATGAGGTCAAAATGAAGTTGGTACCATGTATTTACCTGGTTTGGTTATCGAAATATGGTTTTCAGGATATATAATGAGCCATGTTCTTATGCACAAGAATGAGATTACATAATCATATATAGCCATTTCTAATGTCAGTTACATCTTTCATTCAATGTCTTCATAATGACACTAGTTACATGTCCTGCTCTGCGACAGTGTTTTAGATATGACTGCTATGCATATTAATGAGTTCACATGACCATATATGGTCATCTGTTATTTTAATCAAATCTCTTGTTCACTGTCGTCATAATAACACAGGATTCATCTTCCTAACTGCGACAGTGTTTAAGATATAATGGTTATGCATATTAATGAGTTCACATGACCATATATGGTTATCTGTTATTTTAATCAAATCTCTTGTTCAACGTTGTCATAATGACACAGGATTCATCTTCCTAACTGCAACAGTGTTTGAGATATAACGATTACGCATATTAATGAGCTCACATGACTATATATGGTCATCTGTTATTTTAATCAAATCTTTTTTTCAATGTTGTCATAATAACACAGGATTCCACTTCCTAACTGCAACAGTGTTTGAGATATGACAGTTATGCATATTAATGAGTTCACATGACCATATATGGTCATTTGTTATTTTAATCGAATCTCTTGTTCAACGTTGTCATAATAACACAGGATTCATCATCCTAACTGCAAAAGTGTTTAAGAAATAATGGTTATGCATATTAATGAGTTCACATGACCATATATGGTCATCTGTTATTTTAATCAAATCTCTTGTTCAACGTTGTCACAATAACACAGGATTCATCACCCTAACTGCGACAGTGTTTGAGTTATAACAGTTTTGCATATTAATGAGGTTAGAAGCCCCCACCCCATGGGTGCCCAGCCACGTGGTCTAGCAGTGTGCTATTGGGGCAAGATGATGCATCTGATGACACAAATGCACATACAAAATTTGAAAGAAATCAGACTAATACAAAACATGTAGTTGCATAATGTCTATTTTCACAAAATCCAAGATGGCGGCCAAACCATGTGACTGATCAAAATAATATTATTTTTCTCATATGGAGCTAAGGGCAGGCATGGTAAATATAAAAACATCTAGTAGATTGGTTGAATCGTCTCTGAATAACAAATACCCAAACTTTTTGTCAATTTTGCTTAAAATCCAAAATGGCGGCCAAACCATGTGACTGATCTGAATTTTTTTTTAGATTTCTGAAAGGGTTTGATACACTGATACCATGAAGCAAAATTGAAAATAATCCCTCAAGTGTTGCCAGAGTAAAAAACTACTTCCTGTTTAGAAGAAATCCAAAATGGTGGCCAAACCACGTGACCAATCGTAAAAAAATGTTCAAACATAAATGGGATTCATATATAGAAGCTAAATACTACATATGAGAGCATTCTACTTGGTGGTTCTGAAGAAGAAGATTTTTAAGTGTTTTTTGCCGTTTTTACGAAAAACAAAATGGCGGGAAAAGTCACATGACCGCTAAAGTTTTTATTGCTGATATTTATTACACATGAGTTGTACTATATACCATAAAAAAATCTAGACGCCTAGACCCTCAGAAAGTGGTCAAACAGCCACTTCCGATTTTATTTCAATCCAATATGGCTGCCAAACTAATTGACCAATCAAAATTCTGAAAGCATGTTGCACCAGTTCACATTAGGGACTATCAGTATAGAACATTATCAGACCATTCCGTTCAGCGGATTTCTCAAACGGCTTGACGAAAAAAGTTACGGAAGAAAGAAAGAAAGAAGAAAGAAGAAAAAACCGGACGATAAGAATAGGGGCCTCGCCCTTCAGGCTTGGGCCCCTAAAGAATTAAAGCCGCAAGCGGCGTCACCGGGGCCCAAGCTGATAAGATTCTGTTTCATAATTAATGAGGTCACATGTTAGACAATCAGGTAGCTTGAATTATCAGTAACATGAGGTCGAAATGAAGTTGGTACCATGTATTTACCTGGTTTGGTTATCGGAATATGGTTTTCAGGATATATAATGAGCCATGTTCTCATGCACAATAATGAGATTACATAATCATATATAGCCATTTCTAATGTCAGTTACATCTTTCATTCAATGTCTTCATAATGACACTAGTTACATGTCCTGCTCTGCGACAGTGTTTCAGATATGACTGCTATGCATATTAATAAGTTTACATGACCATATATGGTCAACTGTTATTTTAATCAAATCTCTTGTTCACTGTTGTCATAATAACACAGGATTCATCTTCCTAACTGCAACAGTGTTTAAGATATAATGGTTATGCATATTAATGAGTTCACATGACCATATATGGTCATCTGTTATTTTAATCAAATCTCTTGTTCACTGTTGTCATAATAACACAGGATTCATCTTCCTAACCGCGACAGTGTTTTAGATATGACTGCTATGCATATTAATGAGTTCACATGACCATATATGGTTATCTGTTATTTTAATCAAATCTCTTGTTCACTGTTGTCATAATGACACAGGATTTATCTTCCTAACTGCGACAGTGTTTAAGATATAATGGTTATGCATATTAATGAGTTCACATGACCATATATGGTTATCTGTTATTTTAATCAAATCTCTTGTTCACTGTTGTCATAATGACACAGGATTCATCTTCCTAACTGCAACAGTGTTTGAGATATAACAATTACGCATATTAATGAGCTCACGTGACTATATATGGTCTTCTGTTATTTTAATCAAATCTTTTGTTCAATGTTGTCATAATAACACATGATTCCACTTCCTAACTGCAACAGTGTTTGAGATAAGACAGTTATGCATATTAAGGAGCTCACATGACCATATATGGTCATTTGTTATTTTAATCGAATCTCTTGTTCAAGGTTGTCATAATAACACAGGATTCATCATCCTAACTACAACAGTGTTTGAGTTATAACAGTTATGCATATTAATGAGGTTAGAAGCCCCCACCCCATGGGTGCCCAGCCACTTGGCCTAACAGTGTGCTATTGGTGCAAAATGATGCATCTGATGACACAAATGCACATACAAAATTTGAAAGAAATCAGACTAATACAAAACATGTAGTTGCATAATTTCTATTTTCACAAAATCCAAGATGGCGGCCAAACCACGTGACTGATCAAAATAATATTATTTTTCTCATATGGAGCTAAGGCCAGGCATGGTAAATATAAAAACATATAGTAGATTGGTTGAATCGTCTCTGAGAAACAAATGCCCAAACTTTTGGTCAATTTTGCTTAAAATCCAAGATGGCGGCCAAACCATGTGACTGATCTGAAATTTTTTTTAGGTTTCTGAAAGGGTTCGATACACAGATGCCATGGAGCAAAATTGAAAATAATCCCTCAAGTGTTGCCAGAGTAAAAAACTACTTCCTGTTGAGAAGAAATCCAAAATGGTGGCCAAACCACGTTACCAATCGTAATAATTTTTTCAAACGTAAATGGGCTTCATATATAGAAGCTAAATACTACATATGAGAGCATTCTGCTAGGTGGTTCTGAAGAAGAAGATTTTAAAGTGTTTTTTGCCGTTTTTAGTAAAAACAAAATGGCGGGAAAAGTCACGTGACCGCTAAAGTTTTTATTGCTGATATTTATTACACATGAGTTGTACTATATACCATAAAAAAATCTAGAGGCCTAGACCCTCAGAAAGTGGTCAAACAGCCACTTCCGGTTTTATTTCAATCCAATATGGCTGCCAAACTAATTGGCCAATCAAATTTCTGAAAGCATGTTGCACCAGTTCACATTAGGGACTATCAGTATAGAGCATTATCAGACCATTCCGTTAAGCGTTTTTTTCAAACGGCTTGACGAAAAAAGTTACGGAAGAAAGAAGAAGAAAGAAAGAAGAAAAAACCGGACAATAAGAATAGGGGCCTCGCCCTTTGGGCTTGGGCCCCTAAAAAACTGAACAATAACAATAGGGGCCTAGCCCTTCGGGCTTGGGCCCCTAAAAAACCGAACAATAAGAATAGGGGCCACGCCCTACAGGCTTGGCCGCAAGCGGCGTCACCGGGGCCCAAGCTGACAAGATTCTGTTTCATAATTAATGTGGTCACATGTTAAACAATCAGGAAGCTTGAATTATCAGTAACATGAGGTCAAAATGAAGTTGGTACCATGTATTTACCTGGTTTGGTTATCAAAATATGGTTTTCAGGATATATAATGAGCCATGTTCTTATGCACAAAAATGAGATTACATAATCATATATAGTCATTTCTAATGTCAGTTACATCTTTCATTCAATGTCTTCATAATGACACTAGTTACATGTCCTGCTCTGCGACAGTGTTTTAGATATGACTGCTATGCATTTTAATAAGTTCACATGACCATATATGGTCATCTGTTATTTTAATCAAATCTCTTGTTCACTGTTGTCATAATAACACAGGATTCATCTTCCTAACTGCAACAGTGTTTAAGATATAATGGTTATGCATATTAATGAGTTCACATGACCATATATGGTCATCTGTTATTTTAATCAAATCTCTTGTTCACTGTTGTCATAATAACACAGGATTCATCTTCCTAACTGCAACAGTGTTTAAGATATAATGGTTATGCATATTAATGAGTTCACATGACCATATATGGTTATCTGTTATTTTAATCAAATCTCTTGTTCACTGTTGTCATGATAACACAGGAATCATCTTCCTTACTACAACAGTGTTTGAGATATAATGGTTATGCATATTAATGAGTTCACATGACCATATATGGCCATCTGTTATTTTAATCAAATCTCTTGTTCACTGTTGTCATAATAACACAGGATTCATCATCCTAACTACAACAGTGCTTGAGTTATAACAGTTATGCATATTAATGAGGTTAGAAGCCCCCACCCCATGGGTGACCAGCCACGTGGCCTAACAGTGTGCTATTGGGGCAAAATGATGCATCTGATGACACAAATGCACATACAAAATTTGAAAGAAATCAGACTAATACAAAACATGTAGTTGCATAATTTCTATTTTCACAAAATCCAAGATGGCGGCCAAACCACGTGACTGATCAAAATAATATTATTTTTGTCGTATGCAGCTAAGGCCAGGCATGGTAAATATAAAAACATCTAGTAGATTGGTTGAATCGTCTCTGAGAAACAAATACCCAAACTTTTGGTCAATTTTGCTTAAAATCCAAAATGGCGGCCAAACCATGTGACTGATCTGAATTTTTTTTTAGGTTTCTGAAAGGGCTTGATACACAGATGCCATGAAGCAAAATTGACAATATTCCCTCAAGTGTTGCCAGAGTAAAAAACTACTTCCTGTTTAGAAGAAATCCAAAATGGTGGCCAAACCACGTGACCAATCGTAAACATTTTTTCAAACGTAAATGGGATTCATATATAGAAGCTAAATACTACATATGAGAGCATTCTGCTTGGTGGTTCTGAAGAAGAAGATTTTTTAGTAGTTTTTGCCGTTTTTAGGAAAAACAAAATGGCGGGAAAAGTCACATGACCGCTAAAGTTTTTATTGCTGATATCTATTACACATGAGTTGTACTATATACCATAAAAAAATCTAGACGCCTAGACCCTCAGAAAGTGGTCAAACAGCCACTTCCGGTTTTATTTCAATCCAATATGGCTGCAAAACTAATTGCCCAATCTAAATTCTGAAAGCATGTTGCACCAGTTCACATTAGGGACTATCAGTATAGAGCATTATCAGACCATTCCGTTCAGCGGTTTTCTCAAACGGCTTGACGAAAAAAGTTACGGAAGAAAGAAAGAAAGAAAGAAAGAAAGAAGAAAAAACCGGACAATAAGAATAGGGGCCTCGCCCTTCAGGCTTGGGCCCCTAAAAACCGGACAATAAGAATAGGGGCCTCGCCCTTCAGGCTTGGGCCCCTAATTAAAGCCGCAAGCGGCATCACCGGGGCCCAAGCTGACAAGATTCCGTTTCATAATTAATGTGGTCACATGTTAGACAATCAGGTAGCTTGAATTATCAGTAACATGAGGTCAAAATGAAGTTGGTACCATGTATTTACCTGGTTTGGTTATCGAAATATGGTTTTCAGGATATATAATGAGCCATGTTCTTATGCACAATAATGAGATTACATAATCATATATAGCCATTTCTAATGTCAGTTACATCTTTCATTCAATGTCTTCATAATGACACTAGTTACATGTCCTGCTCTGCGACAGTGCTTAGATATGACTGCTTTGCATATTAATGAGTTCACATGACCATATATGGTTATCTGTTATTTTAATCAAATCTCTTGTTCACTGTTGTCATAATGACACAGGATTTATCTTCCTAACTGCAACAGTGTTTAAGATATAATGGTTGTGCATATTAATGAGTTCACATGACCATATATGGTTATCTGTTATTTTAATCAAATATCTTGTTCAATGTTGTCATAATAACACAGGATTCATCTTCCTAATTGCGACAGTGTTTTAGATATGACTGCTATGCATATTAATGAGCTCACATGACCATATATGGTCATTTGTTATTTTAATCGAATCTCTTGTTCAAGGTTGTCATAATAACACAGGATTCATCATCCTAACTACAACAGTGCTTGAGTTATAACAGTTATGCATATTAATGAGGTTAGAAGCCCCCACCCCATGGGTGCCCAGCAACGTGGCCTAACAGTGTGCTATTGGGGCAAAATGATGCATCTGATGACACAAATGCACATACAAAATTTGAAAGAAATCAGACTAATACAAAACATGTAGTTGCATAATTTCTATTTTCACAAAATCCAAGATGGCGGCCAAACCACGTGACTGATCAAAATAATATTATTTTTCTCGTATGCAGCTAAGGCCAGGCATGGTAAATATAAAAACATCTAGTAGATTGGTTGAATCGTCTCTGAGAAACAAATACCCAAACTTTTGGTCAATTTTGCTTAAAATCCAAAATGGCGGCCAAACCATGTGACTGATCTGAATTTTTTTTTAGGTTTCTGAAAGGGCTTGATACACAGATGCCATGAAGCAAAATTGAAAATATTCCCTCAAGTGTTGCCAGAGTAAAAAACTACTTCCTGTTTAGAAGAAATCCAAAATGGTGGCCAAACCACGTGACCAATCGTAAACATTTTTTCAAACATGAATGAGATTCATATATAGAAGCTAAATACTACATATGAGAGCATTCTGCTTGGTGGTTCTGAAGAAGAAGATTTTCAAGTGTTTTTTGCCGTTTTTAGGAAAAACAAAATGGCGGGAAAAGTCACATGACCGCTAAAGTTTTTATTGCTGATATCTATTACACATGAGTTGTACTATATACCATAAAAAAATCTAGACGCCTAGACCCTCAGAAAGTGGTCAAACAGCCACTTCCGGTTTTATTTCATTTCAACATGGCTGCCAAACTAATTGACCAATCGAAATTCTGAAAGCATGTTGCACCAGTTCACTATAGGGACTATCAGTATAGAGCATTATCAGACCATTCTGTTCAGCGGTTTTCTCAAACGGCTTGACGAAAAAAGTTACGGAAGAAAGAAGAAGAAAAAACCGGACAATAAGAATAGGGGCCACGCCCTACAGGCTTGGGCCCCTAATTAAAGCCGCAAGCGGCGTCACCGGGGCCCAAGCTGACAAGATTCTGTTTCATAATTAATGTGGTCACATGTTAGACAATCAGGTAGCTTGAATTATCAGTAACATGAGGTCAAAATGAAGTTGGTACCATGTATTTACTAGGTTTGGTTATCGAAATATGGTTTTCAGGATATATAATGAGCCATGTTCTTAATAATGAGATTACATAATCATATATAGCCATTTCTAATGTCAGTTACATCTTTCATTCAATGTCTTTATAATGACACTTGTTACATGTCCTGCTCTGCGACAGTGTTTTAGATATGACTGCTTTGCATATTAATGAGTTCACATGACCATATATGGTCATCTGTTATTTTTAATCAAATCTCTTGTTCACTGTTGTCATAATAACACAGGATTCATCTTCCTAACTGCAACAGTGTTTAAGATATAATGGTTATGCATATTAATGAGTTCACATGACCATATATGGTTATCTGTTATTTTAATCAAATCTCTTGTTCACTGTTGTCATAATAACACAGGATTCATCTTCCTAACTGCAACAGTGTTTAAGATATAATGGTTATGCACATTAATGAGTTCACATGACCATATATGGTCATCTGTTATTTTAATCAAATCTCTTGTTCGCTGTTGTCATAATAACACAGGATTCATCTTCCTAACTGCGACAGTGTTTTAGATATGACTGCTATGCATATTAATGAGTTCACATGACCATATATGGTTATCTGTTATTTTAATCAAATCTCTTGTTCACTGTTGTCATAATGACACAGGATTTATCTTCCTAACTGCGACAGTGTTTAAGATATAATGGTTATGCATATTAATGAGTTCACATGACCATATATGGTTATCTGTTATTTTAATCAAATCTCTTGTTCACTGTTGTCATAATGACACAGGATTCATCTTCCTAACTGCAACAGTGTTTGAGATATAATGATTACGCATATTAATGAGCTCACGTGACTATATATGGTCATCTGTTATTTTAATCAAATCTTTTGTTCAATGTTGTCATAATAACACAGGATTCCACTTCCTAACTGCAACAGTGTTTGAGATATGACAGTTATGCATATTAATGAGCTCACATGACCATATATGGTCGTTTGTTATTTTAATCGAATCTCTTGTTCAAGGTTGTCATAATAACACAGGATTCATCATCCTAACTACAACAGTGCTTGAGTTATAACAGTTATGCATATTAATGAGGTTAGAAGCCCCAACCCCATGGGTGCCCAGCCACGTGGCCTAACAGTGTGCTATTGGGACAAAATGATGCATCTGATGACACAAATGCACATACAAAATTTGAAAGAAATCAGACTAATACAAAACATGTAGTTGCATAATTTCTATTTTCACAAAATCCAAGATGGCGGCCAAACCACGTGACTGATCAAAATAATATTATTTTTCTCGTATGCAGCTAAGGCCAGGCATGGTAAATATAAAAACATCTAGTAGATTGGTTGAATCGTCTCTGAGAAACAAATACCCAAACTTTTGGTCAATTTTGCTTAAAATCCAAAATGGCGGCCAAACCATGTGACTGATCTGAATTTTTTTTTAGGTTTCTGAAAGGGCTTGATACACAGATGCCATGAAGCAAAATTGAAAATATTCCCTCAAGTGTTGCCAGAGTAAAAAACTACTTCCTGTTTAGAAGAAATCCAAAATGGTGGCCAAACCACGTGACCAATCGTAAACATTTTTTCAAACGTAAATGGGATTCATATATAGAAGCTAAATACAACATATGAGAGCATTCTGCTAGGTGGTTCTGAAGAAGAAGATTTTTAAGTGTTTTTTGCCGTTTTTAGGAAAAACAAAATGGCGGGAAAAGTCACATGACCGCTAAAGTTTTTATTGCTGATATTTATTACACATGAGTTGTACTATATACCATAAAAAAATCTAGAGGCCTAGACCCTCAGAAAGTGGTCAAACCGCCACTTCCGGTTTTATTCCAATCCAATATGGCTGCCAAACTAATTGACCAATCGAAATTCTGAAAGCATGTTGCACCAGATCACATTAGGGACTATAAGTATAGAGCATTTTCAGACTATTCAGTTCAGCAGTTTTCTCAAACGGCTTGACGAAAAAAGTTACGGAAGAAAGAAGAAAGAAAGAAGAAAGAAGAAATTAAAGCCGCAAGCGGCGTCACCGGGGCCCAAGCTGATAAGATTATGTTTCATAATTAATGAGGTCACATGTTAGACAATCAGGCAGCTTGAATTATCAGTAACATGAGGTCGAAATGTAGTTGGTACCATGTATTTACCTGGTTTGGTTATCGAAATATGGTTTTCAGGATATATAATGAGCCATGTTCTTATGCACAATAATGAGATTACATAATCATATATAGCCATTTCTAATGTCAGTTACATCTTTCATTCAATGTCTTCATAATGACACTAGTTACATGTCCTGCTCTGCGACAGTGTTTTAGATATGACTGCTATGCATATTAATGAGTTCACATGACCATATATGGTCATCTGTTATTTTAATCAAATCTCTTGTTCACTGTTGTCATAATAACACAGGATTCATCTTCCTAACTGCAACAGTGTTTAAGATATTATGGTTATGCATATTAATGAGTTCACATGACCATATATGGTCATCTGTTATTTAATCAAATCTCTTGTTCAATGTTGTCATAATAACACAGGATTCATCTTCCTAACTGCAACAGTGTTTGAGATATGACAGTTATGCATATTAATGAGTTCACAAGACCATATATGGTCATCTGTTATTTTAATCAAATCTCTTGTTCACTGTTGTCATAATAACACAGAATTCATCTTCCTAACTGCAACAGTGTTTAAGATATAATGGTTATGCATATTAATGAGTTCACATGACCATATATGGTCATCTGTTATTTTAATCAAATCTCTTGTTCACTGTTGTCATGATAACACAGGAATCATCTTCCTAACTCCAACAGTGCTTGAGATATATCAGTTATGCATATTAATGAGGTTAGAAGCCCCCACCCCCTAGGCGCTCAGCGAAAAAACCCAGCCACGTGGCATTCGGTTGAAAGAATGCATCTCAAGAGTAGAATGCACATATACAATTTTAGCCAAATCGGACCAATACAACACATGTAAATGCACAAGATTTGTTTTCATAAAATCCAAGATGGCGGCCAAACCATGTGACTGATCAAAATAATATTATTTTTCTCAAATGGAGCTACGGCCAGGCATGGTAAATATAAAAACATCTAGTAGATTGGTTGAATCACTTCTGAGAAACAAATGCCCAAACTTTTGATCAATTTTGCCTAAAATCCAAAATGGCGGCCAAACCATGTGACTGATCTGAAATCTGTTTTAGTTTTCCGAAAGAGTTTGATATAGAGATGCCAAGAAGCAATATTCAGGGTAATCCCTCAAGTGTTGCCAGAGTAAAAAACTACTTCCTGTTTAGAAGAAATCCAAAATGGTGGCCAAACCATGTGACCAATCGTGATAATTTTTTCAAACATAAATGGGCTTCATATATAGAAGCCAAATACTATATATGAGAGCATTCTGCTTGGTGGTTCTGAAGAAGAAGATTTTTAAGTGTTTTTTGCCATTATTAGGAAAAACAAAATGGCGGGAAAAGTCACATGACCGCTAAAGTTTTTATTGCTTATATCTATTACACATGAGTTGTACTATATACCATAAAAAAATCTAGGGGCCTAGACCCTCAGAAAGTGGTCAAACAGCCACTTCCGGTTTTATTTCAATCCACTATGGCTGCCAAACTAATTGACCAATCTAAATTCTGAAAGCATGTTGCACCAGTTCACATTAGGGACTATCAGTATAGAGCATTATCAGACCATTCCGTTCAGCGGTTTTCTCAAACGGCTTGACGAAAAAAGTTACGGCGGAAAGAAGAAAGAAAGATTAAAGCCGCAAGCGGCGTCACCGGGGCCCAAGCTGATAAGATTCTGTTTCATAATTAATGAGGTCACATGTTACACAATCAGGTAGCTTGAATTATCAGTAACATGAGGTCGAAATGAAGTTGGTACCATGTATTTACCTGGTTTGGTTATCGAAATATGGTTTTCAGGATATATAATGAGCCATGTTCTTATGCACAATAATGAGATTACATAATCATATATAGCCATTTCTAATGTCAGTTACATCTTTCATTCAATGTCTTCATAATGACACTAGTTACATGTCCTGCTCTGCGACAGTGTTTCAGATATGACTGCTATGCATATTAATGAGTTTACATGACCATATATGGTCATCTGTTATTTTAATCAAATCTCTTGTTCACTGTTGTCATAATAACACAGGATTCATCTTCCTAACTGCAACAGTGTTTGAGATATAATGGTTATGCATATTAATGAGTTCACATGACCATATATGGTCATCTGTTATTTTAATCAAATCTCTTGTTCACTGTTGTCATAATAACACAGGATTCATCTTCCTAACTGCAACAGTGTTTAAGATATAATGGTTATGCATATTAATGAGTTCACATGACCATATATGGTCATCTGTTATTTTAATCAAATCTCTTGTTCAACGTTGTCATAATAACACAGGATTCATCACCCTAACTGCGACAGTGCTTGAGTTATAACAGTTATGCATATTAATGAGGTTAGAAGCCCCCACCCCATGGGTGCCCAGCCACGTGGCCTAGCAGTGTGCTATTGGGGCAAAATGATGCATCTGATGACACAAATGCATATACAAAATTTGAAAGAAATCAGACTAATACAAAACATGTAGTTGCATAATGTCTATTTTCACAAAATCCAAGATGGCGGCCAAACCACGTGACTGATCAAAATAATATTATTTTTCTCATATGGAGCTAACGGCAGGTATGGTAAATATAAAAACATCTAGTAGATTGGTTGAATCGTCTCTGAGAAACAAATACCCAAACTTTTGGTCAATTTTCCTCAAAATCCAAAATGGCGGCCAAACCATGTGACTGATCTGAATTTTTTTTTAGATTTTTGAAAGGGTTTGATACACTGATGCCATGAAGCAAAATTGAAAATAATCCCTCAAGTGTTGCCAGAGTAAAAAACTACTTCCTGTTTAGAAGAAATCCAAAATGGTGGCCAAACCACGTGACCAATCGTAAAAAAATGTTCAAACCTAAATGGGATTCATATATAGAAGCTAAATACTACATATGAGAGCATTCTACTTGGTGGTTCTGAAGAAGAAGATTTTTAAGTGTTTTTTGCTGTTTTTAGGAAAAACAAAATGGCGGGAAAAGTCACATGACCGCTAAAGTTTTTATTGCTGATATTTATTACACATGAGTTGTACTATATACCATAAAAAAATCTAGACGCCGAGACCCTCAGAAAGTGGTCAAACAGCCACTTCCGGTTTTATTTCAATCCAATATGGCTGCCAAACTAATTGACCAATCAAAATTCTGAAAGCATGTTGCACCAGTTCACATTAGGGACTATCAGTATAGAACATTACCAGACCATTCTGTTCAGCGGTTTTCTCAAACGGCTTGACGAAAAAAGTTACGGAAGAAAGAAAGAAAGAAGAAAGAAGATTAAAGCTGCAAGCAGCATCACAGGGGCCCAAGTATACATGCCATAAATAATGTCAAATGATACACATGATACACAATTAGTTTGAATGATTAGTACCATGAGGTCGAATTGCAGTTGGTTCCATATATTTATTTGAGATATAAAGGTTATTAATATATGGTCATCTGTTATTTTAATCAAATCTCAGGTTCACTGTTGTCATGATAACACAGGAATCATCTTCCTACCTGCAACAGTGCTTCAGATATAACAGTTATGCATATTAATGAGTTCACATGACCATATATGGTAATCTGTTATTTTAATGAAATTGCTTGTTCACTGTTGTCATGATAACACAGGAATCATCTTCCTAACTGCAACAGTGCTTGAGATATAGCAGCTATGCATATTAATGAGGTTAGAAGCCCCCTACCCCATGGGCGCGTAGCCACATGACCTAGCCATATGCCATTCAGGGGAAAGAATGTATCTAAAGAGTAGAATACACACACAAAATTTTATTCCAATCGGACTAACACAACACTTGTAATTGCATAATTTCTATTTTCACAAAATCCAAGATGGCGGACAAACCACGTGACTGATCAAAATAATATTATTTTTCTCGTATGGAGCTAAGGACAGGCATGGTAAATATAAAAACATCTAGTAGATTCGTTGAATCACCTCTGAGAAACAAATGCCCAAACTTTTGATCAATTTTGTTTAAAATCCAAGATGGCGGCGAAACCATGTGACTGATCTGAAATTTTTTTTAGGTTTCTGAAAGGGTTAGATAGGGTCATGCCATGACGCAATATTTGAGATTAACGCTCAAGTGTGGCATGAGTAAAAAACTACTTCCTGTTGAGAACAAATCCAAAATGGCAGCCAAACCACGTGACCAATCATAATGAATTTCTCAAATCTCAATATGCTCCATATGTAGAAGCTAAGTACTGAATATGAGAACATTTTACATGGCGGTTCTGAAGAAGAAGATTTTAAAGTGTTTTTTGCCGTTTTTAGGAAAAACAAAATGGCGGGAAAAGTCACATGACCGCTAAAGTTTTTATTTCTGATATTTATTACACATGAGTTGTACTATATACCATAAAAAAATCTAGACGCCTAGACCCTCAGAAAGTGGTCAAACAGCCACTTCCGGTTTTATTTCAATCCAATATGGCTGCCAAACTAATTGGCCAATCAAAATTCTGAAAGCATGTTGCACCAGTTCACATTAGGGACTATCAGTATAGAGTATTATCAGACTATTCCTTTCAGCGGTTTTCTCAAACGGCTTGACGAAAAAAGTTACGGAAGAAAGAAAGAAAGAAGAAAAAACCGGACAATAAGAATAGGGGCCTCGCCCTTCGGGCTTGGGCCCCTAAAAACCGAACAATAAGAATAGGGGCCTCGCCCTTCGGGCTTGGGCCCCTAAAAAAACCGGACAATAAGAATAGGGGCCTCGCCCTTCGGGCTTGGGCCCCTAAAAATGAGGAAAGTTTTTCGGTCAGCTGTAGATTTGGATGACTAAAGGGAGATTCTTAATTTTAACCGCTAATTTTTGTTATTTTATGGCAGTTATAAAATTTACAAAATTTTGTGAAAGTTACAATGTCATAGGACCCCAGAGAATTTGTTACTGCTACATAATTGTCATTTATGTGTGAAGTCTGTTATAACAGGACGATTATTCAAGTAAAAAATGAATACAAACCAAGATTTAATTTATGTCCATAGGGAACTGGTATTTATTGTAATACTTCACAAGCAAAACAGATTCTTGTACAGAGTGAATAATGTATAATAACCATAACGACTTACTATATTTCATTGGTTCACACATCTGTCACAGTGCTAGAAATGTCTGACACTGTGACTTCAGTATCTGGAATTCAATTAGTGAAATAAATTTTTGCTTGGAATTAATTTTCGCTGAAGCAACGATTCAGTAAAACTAAAATCTAGCAAATATAGCTTTTTACATGTACATTTTACATTCAACTCGTTAGAAGTCAGTGAAAAAAAATACCATACAAAACACCTAAACAGTGAAAAATAATTCCAGCTAAAATAAATTATTTTACAGTAGTCATAAGATATTAATGTGAGCTGCTTAGAGATGTGCACTTTGTTTTAGTTATAGTTACTTTGGTCGCTACATGTATGTACAGTACACTTTACTCGCCCAAGTACTCACTGTCAGAGGCATTACAGTAGTTGGCTATTGCCGCACATACTTGTTGGCTATTCTCGCTGTTATTTCTTATTTGTCAACAGGACCGCGAATCGACGTGTACAACTTCCGGGTGTGTTGGCATGATTAATTCCGACGTGATGACAATGGATAGTCCGAGTACTGAAGCAATCATTTACTAGTATCATACTGAATGATCAATGCAAGTCCGTTTTCATGAGTAAACGAGCCCCGGTTTTCAGAGAACTAATCTTTCTGAAATTTTCACATTGTTCTGTCTTATCACCTCCATGGTCTTGTTCACTTCTCGGAGTGACTTCGATCAATGTTTCGCGACAAGTTACTAGTAATTAAAACTTGCATACAATAGGGACGTACTGTATTATCATTAATACAATTAAAAGACTAACACCAAACAATGATAAAAGATTAAAAAATCTGGCAGATAAATGCAGAAAATCGCCAAAGACAAAAGGGACTATTTAGTTACCGATTGACCTCGATTCCAAGACATAATCAGCGTGACTGGTCACTAAATAAGTATAAACTATTCTTGAATTCATTTTTAATTGGATCTGGAGTTTTAAAATTTCTAAGTAAAATACACGTAACAATTTTTGTAATAAAATAGAATTTACTGCATATTTGCGAAGTACAATGTCGAAAGCTGTGCACATCTGGGAACGAGGTTCGGTGAAGGGTCATAACCTGATTTCCTTGAAGGTGAGTACTACATTTTAAATACCGCTGTGTTTAATTAGGGATATCATGATTTTAATTCGCTATCTAAGTATTCTTACTGCTTATTGTCAATTCATATATATTCTAGAATACCGTGACTGTGATTTTTTAATAATTTGTACCTGTTGTTGTTGAATTATGAATGAAAACAATTTAGCTTCAGGAGCATGGCGCGTTTTTCAAATGACGTCATGTTTGATCCGGACCTACATTCGGACTGGCGGACAAGTGATAATAAAATAAAAGCGATTGATTTATCGATATTAACTATATGTGCGCCGCCGTGAAACCAAATAAGAGACAAGTTGAGAAACTGTTTTTTGAGATTCCTATAAATCGGAAAGAAATACCATAAAGTTTACAGTCAAACGATCCGGCTGGGTTCGTCTTTTTTTGTGTGGAAAAATTCCTTGCATATAAAAAAATAACATTGGCATTGCAAAACTGTGATAAAAAGCAGATTGAAGATGAGGTACATTTCCTTATGCACTGCAGTCTTTACAATGAACACAGAATTGAATTATTCAAGTACTGTAAGGTAATTATACTAAATTTCAGTAAGTTAGATGAAATCCAAAAATTCAAAGCAATTATGAAATATTGTTGAGGAATAAGACTGCACAATACATACACAAATGTATGCAAATGAGATGTGAGCAGCCCCACCAAAATTAAAATATTCTTTCCACAATGGACTCTAATGTGATTTTAATGTGATTTTTCACTACTTAGCAGTAATAGCTAGTGTATTGTATTGTACCATACAAGTTTATTGTGATCCTTTGTGTGTTTGTAATATTATTTAGCTTTATTTAGCATTTTGTGTAGTTGATTAACCTTTCTTAGTTTATTCTATTTTATCTTTATTTTTAATTTTATACGACCATAGAACAACTCATTTACTACGTTCACGTTACGGGATCTCGGCACGTGCCGAAATTTTTAATCAGTTGTGTTTGCAGAGGGATTACAGCAGTTGTGTTCACGTTATTTAGGACCCACTTAGGACCGACTGGGCTCGTGCCGAAATCACGCTCTCATTCGTCGATCTGTTGGCCCAAACGATACGCATATGATGATAATAATAATTGTTATAGTGAAATTATATCCATTTGTTGCAATGGTGTTTATTACGAGCCATCGTGCACATGAAAGGCAAAGAAAATTCGAAACATAATTATTTTTTTCACGTCAATGTAAAATGTGCAAGAAAATAGAGGTTGTAGCAGCACATAAATATGGGTCGCTGATGACGGTTTGCATTCATTACTACAGCATCCGACCATCTACTCGTATATCCGAATTTCCTGTTATCGTAATTTCATGCTAGTATCAATCAACTTATGTTTTTCTTAAATTTACCACCGAGGGCGTGATTTCGGCTCGTGCCGAGCGTTCAGGCAGTAAATCTCGGCACGTGCCGAGTTTCGGTCCCAAGCATCCATCGGGACCGAGATCGAGTTCTTTTCGGCACATGCTGACTCAGTCCCGACCGTTCACACACAATTTTCGGCACGTGCCGACTCGGTCCCGAGTCTCAGCACGTGCCGAGATCTCTAACGTGATCGCCACTATTGTAGGTCGTTTTAGTGTTGAATAAATAGTATTATTATTATGATATAAGAGCCTAATAACACGAAGAACAAATAAACAAATTTACTGGGGTATTTGAAACCAAAATTGTCATTCCAAATCAGGAGCTAGTCAGCGATGGCCTTACAGTTAGATGACAATTTTGCATTTATTTTATTATCACTTGTATGCCAGCTGGCTGTGGAATTGAAAAAGTAAATTAAATAGATGTATTTATCATTTTTGTGGCATTGAAATAATTTTTCAAATACTTTCGAACAGGAAATAAACTTAATATTGTAATATTTCAAAATCTTAATACAAATGTTTTTTTAGTAAAAAGAAAGCTTGTATGGTGTTTGCAATGGTCCATGACATGGACCACACTGTGTTGTACCAGACACTGAATTTTGATGTTAGAAATTACAATTTTTGAATTTTATACCCTGTGTATGTCATACTTCCCGTGACAGTGTGTCAATTTTCTTCATACACAATGTACAAGATATTTGCTGCATTTTCTGTTTTCGAGCAATTGTTTCATTCACAGCATATGCAAAACAATTCTTTGTCTGTAATATGGCCTTAGATTTTATTTACGTCTTCTGAATTGAAGGAAATAGCAGTTTCAGCTTCGTAGTCAAACTTGTGTGTGTTATCTATCAACGCCATATTTGTTTATAAAATTTTGACTGAATTTGTAATGAAAATCACCAAGTGCTGCTGAAGGTGTCTGTGATATGCTATTGCATGGTAATCCTTACCACACTAAAAGCCAACTGTTTGGTCCATTCGGCAAATAAACTCCATGAAGTATGTAGAAACAGTGGCGATTCTCCTGGTACCTTTGATCCAAGCCTTGCTTTGATTGTATTCTTCTTTTTTACCTCCATGATAGGATGAAGTTCACTTATTTGTTGTTCACATTCAACGCATGCTAATTATTGCCTCTTGTGTGTGGGATTTTTTATTTAACATTTTTTGTGTGTAATATTTGCTGTAATTTTTTCCTCAAAATTTTTTTCAATACCTATTTTTTACTTATTATTTGTAACGTTAAAGTTCTAATATCAACCAAATATGTAATAGTAACCACACCCCTAATTCCGGCTTTGGGGTTACAGAGTTCTCAAAAAAAATTGAAAATCACACCTCCAATTCAATAAGACCGTGACTGACTTCGTTGTTTTAACCAGCTGGTTCAAAACGACATTGTTTCTCATCCTATTCATTTGTTTCATCATCGTGCCTAAACATATTCACATCTATTTATTGTTCAACGGTGATAAGATGTCAGACATGCAGTGAAACTGCTTTTGTTCTGGTAGCAAGCTCTGTCATAATTCCTTATGAATATGTCCATGTTTTCGTAAATTTCTGACAATGAGCTGTTATCACTGTAAAACAGTTAATTTCTTCTTCAATGCTCAGTTTATCTTTCAAAAACAACTACTATTTAAATGAGTTATGGTAATTTGAACACGTTGGCACCATCTAGCTTTTTGATTGGTTAATTAGCAACTTGATCTATCTGGTCAATAAACACGTTTTGTGTGCATTCAAAAAACATGGCAGATATCATATTGTATCACATTGAACATTTACATATGACCGGAATCATTCGCTTATGGCGAAATTAAGTTGAATTTTGCTTGCAGTTCATAACAATTCAAAGAATTTATTTTTTGTGCGTAATTATAATCACTACTAAGTAATACTTTTCAACACTAAGAAAACAAGTAAGTTATTTATGCAGTATGGCCGGATTGCGCTACTGTACTATGATCATTTGCTACTATTATAAAGCAATGCATTCATGTTTGTGTTTATTTGAAACTTCTGCTAGAATGTACTTTCCATTACAAAGAAAATTAAAAAAATGGATACATATTTATTAAATATACTGAGTATTTTTTTTTTTTATCATGTGAACAGTTAGTGTGTCTGTATGTGTGTATGTGTGTGTGTATGTGTGTCCGACTGTTCCACTGCTATCTCAAGAACCATACATCGGTTTTTGATGAAACTTGGTGCATAGATGCTCTGGGCCAATGCGCAGATTTGATTAGGTTTTGGTAAAAATCCATGCTCGTTAATTACCTATTTTGCATGATAATTAGCTAATTTTTAGCTGTTCTATGACTGTTCCACTGATATCTAAAGAACCACTCATTGGATTTTGATGAAACTTGGTACATAGATGCTCTGAACATATGCGCAGATTTGATTAATTTTTGGTAAAAATCCGTGCATATTAATTACCTAATTTGCATGATAATTAGCTATTTTTTAGTGGTTCCATGACTGTTCCACTGATATCTAAACAACCACTCATTGGATTTTGATGAAACTTGGTACATAGATGCTCTGAACTAATGCTAGGTTTTGATTAGTTTTTGGTAATAATCCGTGGATACCGTTAAAGTCCTAATATAAACCGCATACGTAATAGTAACCGCACCCCCAATTCCGGCTTTGGGGTTAAAGAGTTCTTAACAAAAATTGAAAACATGAAAAGTACCTATTACTAACCCCCAATTCAACAAGACCGTGACTGACTTCATTGTTTCAACCAGCTGTTCCAAAACAGCATTGTTCCTAATCCTATTCTTTGTTTCGACAACATGCCTAAAAATATTCACACCTATTTATTGTTCAGCGGTGATAACATCTCATTCAGGCAATGAAACTGCTTTTGTTCTGGCTGCGACCTCTGTCAATACTCTTTCTGAATACGTCTGTGTTTCGTAAGTTTTAGACAATGAGCTTTTATCACCGTAAAAGTGTTAAACTGAGCATTGAAGAATAATTTATCTTTCGAAAACAAATAATTTCTTGATTTAAAAAAAAAAATTATGCCGTTTTCCCATGGAAATCAAAGGCAAAAGATCGCACTACATTATCGGTAAATCTCTTCTGTGTTGCGTTCACCATGAGGTCGCTGAACTGTCATTAACATATTTAAATGAGCTATGTAATTTAGACACATGGGCACCATCCAGCATCGGTCAATAATACGTCACGTGAGCATTCAAAAGCATGGCGGATATCGTATCGGCTGTTTACATGTGACTGAAATCATTCGCTTACGGGGAAACTAAGTTGAATTTTACTTGCATTTTATTACCCCAGACCATTCGTCCCGGTGTTATCGCTATCGCCACACGAGACTCCAGCTTGTCTCCTATACAATTTTCCTTCCGCCCACTTAATTTTAATATTCATATGACCTTTGCACTGACATCGATAGCCAATCGCATTCGACCGCGGACGTCACTCTAAATAAACAACTGAATAAATTAATATACCATATTTGGAAGATAGCGGGTAAATTCAACGTTGTTGGTGTGTTCCTTCGGGTTCGAAGTCGCACGAAACGAGTTCATGTTCCGTTATCTTTCGCAAGTAAAACAGGTCGATATGTATTAAACATGGCATTTGTTTTCTTGTTTTAACCCCCTTATTACGCAAGCTTCCGTCGAAGTGGTGTTTTTTTCGACGATTTGTGGCATGTTGCAAAACGAACGAAACATTGCGGCATTCTTAGCGGTGGATAAGGGATCGACTATGTCGTCACATTTATGTCTCGTTTGAAAGAGAATAAACAACCGCTCAGAAAAATATGTTGCTAATATTTAAGTGCGGTGCCTTGAAATCGCCTGCCCGACGTCCAAATTTCAAAAGGATGTTCGATTTGCAATGACGACCGTTCATATGTACTAGGCGACGTTACTAATTACTACTAGGGTCGGTGTTTGCATTAAGAATTATAGAACAAAAGATCAGCAAAGCGGTGCTTTTGTCGGCGATTTTGTCAAAGGGAATTTTGATAAAATGTTGCAAAACAGAATCGCGAATTGGGTGAAAAATTGCGCCGGCGGCATTCTCAGCGATGGCGACACCCGAGAAACACCGTGTCACGGTGCATTCGTGCATCAGTACACCGAAGAAATACATACATATTGTTGCGGATGACTATTGTAGACTGTGTTCGTGTAGTCTTCTAGTTTGTGGACAGTTAAAGTCGTGTGTGAATTTATTCAAGCCAGGAAAAGCAGGAGGGATAACTTATGGAAATCGTCTTTCCAATTTGATCCAGTGCGACGTTGTGAAAGGAGCGACTCTGTCGTCTCATCTATGTCTAGTTTGTAAGAGAAAGATTGATAGCGCAGAAAAATCCGCCAATAATGTAAAACAGTGGCGTGAAATTGTCAGTCATTCTAATATCTCCCAACCTGTGAACGAAAGGGTTAAGCGTGCTGCCTTGAAATCGCCTGCCAAAACTAAAATGGCGCGTGTCACGTGACTTTGTTTACTAAAGATAGCGTGGGCGTTTGATTGACACTCAACTCATTAGTATTCCACCAATCACAGCTACATCTACTTTCTGGATGTGCGCAGTCAAATTGTATAGGAGACAAGCTGGAGTCTCGTGTGGCGATAGCGATAACACCGGGACGAATGGTCTGGGGTAGCATTTTATAACAATTCAACGAATTTATTTTTCGTGCGTTATTGTAATCACTACTAAATAATAATCACCAATATCAACACTTCGAAAACAAGTAAGTTATTCACTTGTGACCCGCAGCATGGCCGGATCGAGCTACCGTTATGAGATCATTTGCTACTAAGCAATGCATTCGTGTTTTTATTTGAAACTTCTGTTAGAATATACTTTTCGTTACCAAGAAAATTAAAAAAAATAAATGCATATTACATTAAAAATACTGAGTATTTTTTGTATCATGTACAATTTTTTTTTGATTGACTAATTTTTCAATATTTCGTAACGCCTATTTTAGAACCAAAATAAGGCCTTTCACTCTTCCCCGACGCCTATTCAAGAGAACAATGTTAAATTATTCTTCAGATGACCAGTTTATTTTTTAAAAACAACTAATTTTTTTATTTAAAAAAAATCATGCCGTTTTCGCATCAAAATCCAAGCCAAAATATCGTACTACAACATCAATCTCTTCCGCATTGCGTTCAATAACATTAACATATTTAAATAAGCTATGGTAATTTGAACACGTTGGCATCATCCAGCTTTTTGATTGGTTAATTAGCGATTTGACCTATTTGACCTAAGAGAACATGGCGGATATCCTACAGCATCAAACGTTTATACGAGACCGGAATCATTCGCTTACGATGAAACTAAGTTGACTTTTATTTGTATTTCATAACCATTCAACAAATTTATTTTGTGTACATTATTATAATCACTACTGAGTACAGTAATAATCAACAATTCAGAAACGCAGCATGCCGAGATTTTTGTGTTCGTTTTTATTTGAAACTTCGTTTATTTAGAATATATTTTCGTTACCAATAAAATAAAAATCTCTCAGTCAATCAGAAACCCGGATTCATGCCTTCGAGGAAGGTCCCGTTTGAACGCTCACATCGGTTTTTTTTTTCGTTTGGGGGAAAACTAAAACTGGTCGCAATTTTCGAATAAGAATGAGTCGGCAATTTTTAGTGGAGTCGAAAATTTGGAGGTAAATAAAACACCGAAACCCGGCAAACAAATAGGTGGTCGAATTTTTAGAGGGGTCGAAATTTTGGAGTTTTCACGGTACTAATTATTCCATTTCAATGAAACTTAGTACAAAGATGCTCTAGGACAATGTACAAACCTAATTAGTTTGGGGTAAAAATCTGTTCATATTAATTCCCTAATAAGCATAATAATTCATAATATTTTGGTTCTAATCACATTTCAATTAAACTTGGAGACATAGATTTTCTGTTACATTGCGCAGACCTCATTAGTTTTACACTCAAATCTGGTCATATTAATTTTCTGATTTGCATAATTAGTTTTCAGCTAAGTAATTTCGAATTATATTTAATGTGTCTCCAATACTCTCAGCACATGGGAGTTCTTTCTAAGCTTTCTTTGATTTTGATTGACTGTAATTTTTCAACAATACACGACGCCTATTTTAGAACCGAAGTTAAGGCCTTTCATACTTCCCTGATGCCTATTCAAGAGATTGTATGGTGTGTTGTTTGTTTTTTGCATGTTTTGTGGGGGGTGGCCACGCCCATTTAGTGATTGCAATATGTGCGTAATATAAACTGCACCCTGAATTAGAGCTTTTGACCCCAATTTTTAAATTTATACATTGTAAGGTAATATAAACTGTGGTTTATATTAGGATTTTTACGGTATCAAATTGTCTGTGTATGTTGTGGGAAAAATTATGTCTGCTTCAAGGTGATTTAATTTCATTTCATTTGTGCGTAATTATTTTTTAATCTTAATATTGTTAAAACATTTCAAATAATTGACATTCTGTCAGTTGTGTATGATAATGACTTATTAAACACATTGAGCCAGATTGCAACATATGCTTCCTATAATTTGTTTCTTTGCACTGTGTATTAACATGCTTTATCAGTTAAAGCGATTTTAAGAAAATATATGGTAAAATCTGTATTATACGGCTTCTACTAGAGCATCATATGAGAAATTGTGAATGTTTGGTTGTCAATTATTCAAAAAGAATGGGTGTGACTTCTATTAGGGATGTGGCTTCTAATACAGATTTTATGGTACATCAAAAATTTTTATAAGTGACAATGAGTTTGCTATTTTGAATCACATGTGTTTGGAATATTCCTGTCAATAAGTATGTTTTTATTAGTGCAAACTGATAATACAAATCTGTAGAGTATATTTCAATTTTGTTAATATGAAGTCAGCAAGTCATTTCAGTGTGATTGTTTTGACCATACTGCTGCACTAACATACCAATATAATGTTCTTTGCCTTCGTATTTTGCAGGTGAGAATTAATTAACAGCTATATGATTGACATAGTGGTGTAAGGGAAAGTGTGCATGTTGGAACATAGTTAAGTACAAGAAGTTTTGCATTGTTAAAGCTGCATCTTCAATTTACATAATCCGTAGAAAATCTCTCACTTACCTTTGTGAGCATCCCAAGGTCTTTGGCTTTTGCAAATTTTATGAGAGTGTGCTGTCAACTAATAGCATAGATTTACTGAGTTAACTGTATACTATCAGTTGACAGCATAGATTTACTGAGTAAACTGAACACTATCAACTGATAGCATAGATTTACTGAGTAACCTGTATACTGTCAACCAATAGCATAGATTTACTGAGTAACCTGTATACTGTCAACCAATAGCATAGATTTACTAAGTAACCTGTACACTATGCTAGTGTAAATCTATGCTATCTGTTGATAGTGTACAGTTTACTCAGTAAATCTATGCTGTCACCTGATAGTATACAGTTTACCGGTACTCTGTAAATCTATGCTGTCACCTGATAGTATACAGTTTACTCTGTAAATCTATGCTGTCACCTGATAGTATACAGTTTACTCTGTAAATCTATGCTGTCATCTGATAGTATACAGTTTACTCTGTAAATCTATGCTGTCATCTGATAGTATACAGTTTACTCTGTAAATCTATGCTGTCATCTGATAGCATACAGTTTACTCTGTAAATCTATGCTGTCACCTGATAGTATACAGTTTACTCTGTAAATCTATGCTGTCATCTGATAGTATACAGTTACTCTGTAAATCTATGCTGTCACCTGATAGTATACAGTTTACTCTGTAAATCTATGCTGTCACCTGATAGTATACAGTTTACTCTGTAAATCTATGCTGTCATCTGATAGTATACAGTTTACTCTGTAAATCTATGCTGTCATCTGATAGTATACAGTTTACTCTGTAAATCTATGCTGTCATCTGATAGCATACAGTTTACTCTGTAAATCTATGCTGTCACCTGATAGTATACAGTTTACTCTGTAAATCTATGCTGTCATCTGATAGTATACAGGTTACTCAGTAAATCTATGCTGTCACTTGATAGTATACAGTAAGTTTATTTAGTAAATATATGCTGTCACCTGATAGCATACAGTTTACTCAGTAAATCTATGCTGTCATCTGATAGTATACAGTTTACTCAGTAAATCTATGCTGTTACTTGATAGTATACAGTAAACTCAGTAAATCTATGCTGTCACCTGATAGTATACAGTTTACTCGGTAAATCTATGCTGTCACCTGATAGTATACAGTTTACTCAGTAAATCTATGCTGTCACCTGATAGTATACAGTTTACTCGGTAAATCAATGCTGTCACCTGATAGTATACAGTTTACTCAGTAAATCTATGCTGTCACCTGATAGTATACAGTTTATTCAGTAAATCTATGCTGTCACCTGATAGCATACAGTTTTCCTAGTAAACCTATGCTGTCACCTGATAGTATACAGTTTACTCAGTAAATCTATGCTGTCACCTGATAGCATACAGTTTTCCTAGTAAACCTATGCTGTCATTTGATAGTATACAGTTTATTCAGTAAACCTATGCTGTCATTTGATAGTATACAGTTTACTCAGTAAATCTATGCTGTCACCTGATAGCATACAGTTTTCCTAGTAAACCTATGCTGTCACCTGATAGTATACAGTTTACTCAGTAAACCTATGCTGTCATCTGATAGTATACAGTTTACTCAGTAAACCTATGCTGTCATTTGATAGTATACAGTTTACTCAGTAAACCTATGCTGTCACCTGATAGTATACAGTTTACTCAGTAAATCTATGCTGTCATTTGATAGTATACAGTTTATTCAGTAAACCTATGCTGTCATTTGATAGTATACAGTTTACTCAGTAAATGTATGCTATTAGTTGACAGTATACAGGTTACTCAGTAAATCTATGCTATCAGTTGATAGCATAGATTTACTGAATAAACTGTACATCAGTTGACAGCATAGATTTACTGAGTAAACTGTACACTATCTACTGATAGCATAGATTTACACTAGCATAATGTACAGGTTACTCAGTAAGTTTATGCTATCAACTGATGTACAGTTTATTCAGTAAATCTATGCTGTCAACTGATAGTATACAGTTTACTCAGTAAATCTATGCTGTCAACTGATGGTACAGTTTATTCAGTAAATCTATGCTATCAACTGATAGCATAGATTTACTGAGTAACCTGTCTACTGTCAACTAATAGCATACATTTACTGAGTAACCTGTACACTATGCTAGTGTAAATCTATGCTATCTGTTGATAGTGTACAGTTTACTCAGTAAATCTATGCTGTCACTTGATAGTATACAGTTTACTCAGTAAACCTATGCTGTCATTTTATAGTATACAGTTTATTCAGTAAACCTATGCTGTCATTTGATAGTATACAGTTTATTCAGTAAACCTATGCTGTCATTTGATAGTATACAGTTTACTCAGTAAACCTATGCTGTCACTTGATAGTATACAGTTTACTCAGTAAACCTATGCTGTCATTTGATAGTATACAGTTTATTCAGTAAACCTATGCTGTCACCTGATAGTATACAGTTTACTCAGTAAACCTATGCTGTCACTTGATAGTATACAGTTTACTCATTAAATCTATGCTGTCACTTGATAGTATACAGTTTACTCAGTAAACCAATGCTGTCACTTGATAGTATACAGTTTTCCTAGTAAACCTATGCTGTCATTTGATAGTATACAGTTTATTCAGTAAACCTATACTCTCACTTGATAGTATACAGTTTTCCTAGTAAACCTATGCTGTCACATGATAGTATACAGTTTACTCAGTAAACCTATGCTGTCACCTGATAGTATATGTACGTAAATAATTTTAATTAATGGAGTTTTGTTTTCTTGGCTTATATATTTTCAGGTGAGATTATGTCTCAAAGCTGCATTTTAATGGAGAAGGTCACCACCATTTTTCTCTTTTTGGAGGATTGTTCTTAGATTACTCAGATTGAAGTCTGTGTATGAAATTTTCAAATATTTGTTGCATTAAAACAAAAATATTATTGCATTTTCATAAGCCTTTAGTTATAGACTTTTAGTGAGTGACATTGACTCATGAGCTTGTATTTTTTTCCATAAAGGGAAGGTAAATATTGATTACAAATAAACCTGTTACCCAAAACTATTACTTGTGCAGGCAAGTTATTTTTGGTGGATGTGCAATAAGTGATGAAATGTAAATTTACTTTATTGGAAGAATGGTTGGCATAGAAACTAATCGACTTGAATGTTGTTAATATTTAAAACTCCAGTAAAGTACTAGTATGGAGTAATTGTGCACTTCATTGATCAACACTGTGGTGGTGTTGCTTCAGTGTTTTTAAAAAATGTTTGCAATGCATGTTTGAATAATGTATTCTGCGTTTTGGTTTATGTCGTTTCCAGATGCCTCGAAGTAAATACTGGAAGAAAGGAAGGAAACACAGAAGAAACTTGACCACAACAGAGGATCCTGGCCTCTTTACAAACAGGAATGACAACGACAGTAATGAGACTGAGGATCCTGGCCTCTTACAAAACAGGAATATTGACATAGAGGATCCTGTCCTCTCAAAAAACAGGAGGACGGAGGATCCTGGCCTCCAGCAAAACAGGAATGACAGTAGTGAGGATCCTGGCCTCCAGCAAAACAGGAATGATAGTGAGGATCCTGACCTCCAGCAAAACAGGAATGACGGTGAGGATCCTGACCTCCAGCAAAACAGGAATGATTGTGAGGATCCTGACCTCCAGCAAAACAGGAATGATTGTGAGGATCCTGACCTCCAGCAAAACAGGAATGATTGTGAGGATCCTGACCTCCAGCAAAACAGGAATGATTGTGAGGATCCTGACCTCCAGCAAAACAGGAATGATAGTGAGGTTTCTTGCCTCCTGCAAAACATGAATTACAGTGAGGTTTCGTGCCTCCAGCAAAACACAAATTACAGTACTAAGTATCTTGATGATTTTCAGGATGATGATTGTCAAAATGAGCAACGAAAGGACACAATGCTTACAAATGAATTCCGAAAGGATGCAATACTTACTAATGAATTGAGAAACCAATGTGAAATAGATTACAAAACATTTGACCAGCTTCAAAAGCTGTTCACTGATGGGAATGTAAATGCAATCAGTGGCAATTTTCATCAAGGAGATCCATTTGTTTTCCCATCAGAAAATGTTGGAAGACAGTGTGTAGCTAACTGTTTATTGTCGCTTGTATACAGTAAAATTAAAAATGTTATATCATGGGATAGTTATGATTTAGACACAATTTTGAAAGCTGGCAATGAATATTATAATGATTTGTCCTCGAGAATTAATGCAATATATCTTCTAGTTTCTGAATTAGACAAAGAAGTGGAGTTATTTGACACTAGATTCTCTGTCACAGTTGGTAACAGTTTAGTTGGTTTAATGGGTTCCCAGCAACATGCAGAAAGTGAGTTTGTTGTATCATTGGATACTGCATTGCACAAAACACTGTCAGAGTTTGATGCTTGTTTTATCACTTTTAATGGAGCAACGTTTGCTGTATTGAATGCAGATGGCATTTACTGTGTATTTGATTCACATTCAAGAAATTCTGAAGGCATGGTTGAAGCAGATGGCTCGAGTATTCTCTTGCAAATGAAAAATGTTGAGCAGGTGTATCAACACTGTTGTAATCTTGGAATATCCATGAACGTAAGTGAACACACACAATTTGAAGTAACAGGAATTAGTGTTGTTGCTTCCAGAGGCATAGCAAATGAAATTAACGTAACGTCTAGTGATGATGATTTAGTAATTATGAATGAGTACAGGGAAGTTACTTTTACATTTAATCCACTTGAGGCAAGTACATGTGTAGGCATTTGCAGGACACTTGGTTTAACATATGAACATCAAACTGAAACCTTAGGGCATTTATATGGTTCTGAACTAAGAGATCCTTGTTATACGAAGAATATTGAAGGTGATGGTAATTGCTTGTTCAGAGCTTTATCATATTGTATAAGTGGTACTGAGCAAAATCACCAGACGATAAGAGACAAGATTGTGCAGCACTTGCAGTTGAATGCCCAACTTTTCTCTCAATATATTAGACCGGAATACCAATCAGTTAATGATTATGTAACACGATCAAATATACAATTGCCCGGTGTATGGGGCACAGAGGTTGAAATTTTTGTCGCAGCCGATATGCTGGCAACAGATATTTATACATTCAATGTTGATAGGTGGAGACGATTTACTCAAACTAGTAAAAGCTCCCGTAATAGTACTAATGGTTTGTACTTAAAGCACTGCAATGAAAACCACTATGAAGTTGTGAAGTGTGTAAAGATGCATGGTGAATCGAGGAATTGTACACATAGTAACTGTGCTACAGAAAATGTTTGTATGGAAACTGATGATAATGTACCTGTTGTATGCAAATTAAACAAGGCAAGAAAACGTAAATCTCTATCGAGACGTCAGCAATTGAAAGTCAGACGGGATAGATATCATGAAAAGAAAAACCTGACAGTTAGTCAAAGTTTATTACCCAAATCAAATGATAAGAAGCAAAGTTATGTAAGAGAGCAAGAACTATACCACATGGATTCAGAATTTAGAGAGAGAAAGAAAAAGCAGAGTTATGACAAATACCATGAAAACGCTAAGTTCAGAGAAAAAAAGAAAGCATGTTGTGCCGCTCAGTCTGCTGAAAAGTATCAGCAAGATGCTGAATTCAGGGAGACCAAAAAAACACGTTGTGCAGCTCAGTCTGCTGAAAAGTATCAGCAAGATGCTGAATTCAGAGAAACAAAGAAAGCACGTTGTGCAGCTCAGTCTGCTGAAAAGTATCAGCAGGATGCTGAATTCAGGGAGACCAAGAAATCAAAGTTTACAGAAAAGTATCAGCAAGATGTTGAATTCAGAGAAACAAAGAAAGCACGTTGTGCAGCTCAGTCTGCTGAAAAGTATCAGCATGATGCTGAATTCAGGGAGACCAAGAAATCAAAGTTTACAGAAAAGTATCAGCAAGATGTTGAATTCAGAAAGACTAAAAAGAGGTTGAGTGTAGAAAAATACCGTTGTGATGTAGATTATAAGCAGCGCTTGATTGAACGTAGTATTAACCAAAAAGTGTATATGAAAACAGAAAATGAAAATATTGAACATGTTACAGCTCTATTCAAATGTGAAGTCTCCAAAGGACCGGATTGCATTTGTAGTGTCTGTCACAGACGACTATTTCGAAATCAAGTGATTATATGTAACAAACACGCTTTTGACAAGGAAAGAGAATATATTGCACAGAAGTGTATAACAGAGACCTATTTACATACATGCAACTTGTCATGTGATGATAAATGTCAGTTAAAGGAAAGCTCTGCTGGTAAATTATGGATTTGTTATACATGTCAAAGGAAACTTTTGCATGGAAAGATGCCTGCAGAAGCGGTTGTGAACAACCTTGACTTGAAAACTATCCCTGATGAATTAAAATGCCTCAATGATTTGGAACAGCATTTAGTAGCATTGCATATTCCATTTTTGAAAATGTTGGCTTTGCCAAGAGGTGGTCAAAAAGGCGTTCATGGGCCAGTTGTTTGTGTACCATCGAGTGTGGTGAAAGCAACAAGCTTTTTACCAAGAATTGAATCAGAGGATCAGACAATAAGAGTTAAACTGAAGCGAAAACTTACATACAAAGGTCACTACCAGTTTAAATGTGTTAAGAAAGGTCATGTCAAAAATGCTTTAGTGTATCTTCAAACGAATAATAAATGGTATAAAGATGTAAAATTCAATGTGGATTGGGAAAACACTTTATCAAGAAATGAAGATAATGAGAACTCTTCTGACAAAGAACATAGTGAAACATCTGATACAGAGAATGAACCAGACGATGTTCATGGAATGTTTGTGGACACTTGCTTACAACCACTTGACATAGGTCAAGAAGTTCTTGATTATCACTTTGATGATGTATGTGTTGCACCAGCAGAGCACAATAAACCAGTAAGAGTCCTGATGGACAAATGCAATGAAGCAAAATGCTTTCCAGTATTGTATCCAACTGGATCCCCAACACTTCAAGATGACCGAGATGTTCGAATAACCCTAGGACGGTATCTACATACACGTTTAATGAATGCTGATGGCAGATTTGCCAGAAATATAGACTTTATATTCTATGCACAATATTTGTCTGAATTGGAGCAGGTCCAGTCAAAAGTGTCAATTGCTCTTCGTAAAGGAAATGGTATTGCTTTAGGTGAGAAAGTAACATCAAAGGTTCTAACAAACCGAGACAAACTGATAGAGATTATAAAGAATGATGAAGGCTACAAATTTATGACGCCTATCAGAGGAACACCGCCATACTGGCAAGCTACCCAAAAAGATATTTTTGCAATGATAAGGCAATTAGGTATACCAACTTGGTTTTGCTCATTTTCATCTGCTGACTTGCGATGGAAGGAAATTGTGGAAACAATACTTCATGAACAGGGTGACTATAGCACTTCCGCTAGTGATCTTGAATGGTCTCAGAAATGTGAAATACTAAGACAGAACCCAGTAACAGCAGCTAGAATGTTTGATCACAGATTCCATTATTTTTTAACTCGTGTAATAATGTCTTCAGCACGTCCCATTGGGCACATCAAAGACTATTTTTACAGAGTAGAATTTCAACAACGTGGTTCACCACACACGCATTGCTTATTCTGGGTGGAAAATGCTCCGATTGTTGATAATGATGCTGATGATAAAGTGGTTGATTTTGTTGACAAGTATGTAACTTGTAATATGCCTTCTCAAGAAGAGGATTCAGAATTGCATGATATTGTAAACAAAGTCCAAAAACACAGCACAAGACATTCAAAATCTTGCAAGAAGAAAGGCATGAATTGCAGGTTCAATTTTCCACGACCTCCTTGCACAAGGTCATTCATTTGTCGACCTGATAATGAAACAGATGAGTTGCAATTAAAAAACGTTTTAGAAGAAGATTCTGATGTAACTGAGGACGAAGATTCTGATATGGGAATACATAAATTGTCCATGACAAAAGAAAATGCAAAGAAAATTCTTGGAAATGTTTGGAAAGCCCTTTCTGATAACCAAAAGGAATATGAAAGTGTAGATTCCTTATTCTCGGATATAGGAATTACGCAGGAAATCTTTGAAAAGGCAAATACATTGTTAACAAAGAAAACATCTGTTGTTTTGAAACGACAGCCAAATGATGTATGGGTGAATCAGTATAATGCAGATCTACTCCGTTGTTGGGATGCAAATATGGATATACAGTTTGTTGTTGATGCATATTCCTGTGTTGTATATATTGTTTCTTACATTTCCAAAGCAGAACGAGAGATGGGGTTATTGTTGGATCATGCTCAAAAAGAAGCTACAAAAGAAGGCAATGTTGATGCTAAGAAAGCATTAAAACAGTTAGGAAATGTATATCTTCAAAACAGAGAAGTTAGTGCCCAAGAGGCTGTATATAGAGTATGTAATCTAAAGCTGAAGCAGTCATCACGAAAAGTCCAGTTTATTCCAACTGGGGACAATCCTATTAAAATGAGTTTGCCATTTGAGATTATCAGGAAAAAAAATGAAGGTACTAATGTAGATGAAGATGATATATGGATGACTAGCATAGTTGACAGATACAAAGCTAGACCAGATGAACAAGAGTTTGATATGTTGTGTCTTGCTGCGTTTTGCTCAGAGTACAGAGTTCTTTCAACATTTGAAATGTCAAATGTCAATAATGACAAGAGAACAAATCCAGTAGTAACTTTAAAGAACGACCTTGGTCATATGCAAAAAAGGTCTAGAAGTGAGCCTGCTGTTATAAGATATGCAAGATTTTCAGTGACAAAGAATCCTGGGAAATATTATCAGAGTATATTGCAACTTTTTCTCCCTCATCGCATTGATGAACATTTGAAACCTGTTGGATTTGAATCTTTTGAAAATTTTTACCAGGATGGAGCAGTTAAATTGGGAAATGCACAATTGGAAAAGGTGAAATTGATCGTTGACAGAAATCGAGCCTTATTCGAAAAAGAAGCTGATGCTATTGATACTGCATCAAAATTACTTGATGAATGTGGTCAATTAGAAGATGCATGGGCTAAAATATGCCCAGAAACTGAATCTGAACGAATTGAGTGCCTTGAAGAAGCACAGAAAAATACTGATGAAAATGAGTATGACACTTCAATTCCTGATCTAGAAGAACAACCACAGATTTCAGATAGCCATGCTGTAGTACCTTCGTGTTCAATGTCAACGATTGAGGGGCACTCTATGCTGAGAAAATTGAATGTGAAACAATCTGAAATATTTTACAAAATCCGACAGTGGTGCCTAGATAAAAGCAATGGATTGAACCCAGATCCATTTTTTGTGTTTGTCACTGGTGGAGCTGGAACTGGGAAAAGTCATTTAATCAAATCTGTGAATTATGAAGCTACACGCACTCTTGCTCGTTCATTACCGAATCCTGATGATATTTCTGTACTTTTAACAGCACCAACTGGTGTTGCTGCATTTAATATTGGAGGTATGACTGTGCACAGTGCTTTATCTATACCAGTTAATGCCAAGCTACCATATGTACCACTGGGTAATGAAAAGATTAACAGCGTTCGTTGTAAACTAACTACACTTCAAATCTTAGTGATAGATGAAATTTCTATGGTGGACCACAAATTACTTGCTTATATCCATGGTCGATTGAGACAGATTAAACAAACTAGCAGTCATTCACCATTCGGTAATGTTTCTGTCATTGCCTGTGGTGATTTTTACCAACTCCCACCTGTAAAAGGAAGCCCATTATGTGTTGGAAATGAAGTTGTAAACCTGTGGAAAGATAATTTCATGTTTGCAGAGTTGACTGAAATAATGAGACAGACAGATGTAGCATTTGCTGAAACACTTAATAGGCTACGAATTCATAAGAAAGGAGAGGCACTGTCTTCCACTGATGTAAAAATGCTTGAAGGTCGAGAAACTGGTGAGGAAACTGATGCAATTCACATTTTTGGTACAAATGTACAGGTTGATGAATGCAATGTAACTATGCTTCATAAGCTATGCACAGATCCTGTATATATTGAGGCTCAGGATTATACCAAAAATGCAAAGACAGGTAAACTGGAAAGGAATCAAAATCCCCATAAGAAGGTTTACATGAATCTGTTACCAGAAAGTATAACATTAGCTACTGGTGCAAGAGTTCAACTTACAAAAAACATTGATGTTTCAGATGGCCTAGTTAATGGTGTATTTGGAACTGTAAGTCACATAACTATGATACCAGGGAATAATTTTCCGTCTGCAATATATGTAATATTCGATAATGCCAAAGTGGGTGAAAAGTTACGAAAAACAAGTGCAATTTCTTCAGCATTGCCAGAAAATAGTACTATCATTAAAGTTAATGAAGACACTGTTGCACCAAATGGTGGTATCAGAAGACAGTTCCCTCTTAAGTTAGCATGGGCTTGTACAGTCCATAAAGTACAAGGTTTAACTGTAAACAGAGCTGTTGTTAATTTGAAAAAAATCTTTACATCAGGACAGGCTTATGTGGCATTAAGTCGAGTGACATCTTTGAGTGGACTCATTGTGCAGGACTTCCGAACATCTGCAATTTATTGCAATGAGAAAGTGCAAGCAGCATTGGAAAACATGCCAAAGTTCATCACCGAGTCGTCCGAGCAGTCAGGCACAAATTACACATGTAATTTAATTATGCATAATGTTCAGGGTCTTCAGTCTCATATACAAGACATTCAGAATGATAATACATTCCTGATGTCTGATGTCATATGTCTTACTGAAACGTGGCTAACTGACAGACAACCTCAGTTTGACATTGAATTGAATGGATTTAGTTTTAATCACAAACCAAGATGTCTTTCTTATAATAGATCTACTGACAATACAGCAAAGTTGATGGAGCAGTGCCATGGTGGTGTAGCAGTATATGCAAAACAAAACAAATCATTTAAGATTTTGAACTTGCCAATATCAAATATGGAATGCATGGTATTTTGTTTAACTGATTTGAATTTAACAGTTGCTGTTATATACAGACCGGCATCATATCAGCTAGAGATATTCAGAGAAAGTTTACTTGTCCTTGTGGAAGAGCTCGATAAACGGCGAGGTGGGACAATTATCATGGGAGATTTCAACCAAAATATCTTTGTCTCTTCATCGATTATGAAGCTACTGCAAGAACATGGTTTCAGGCAGTGTGTATGTCAACCAACTACAGAAGCTGGCACACTTATTGATCATGTGTATGTCAAAGGTAAAGAAAGTGTTAATGTAACAGTTCATCCACGATATTTTAGTTTCCATGAAGCTATACGTATACTTATTTGACTTGATGTATGTATTATATCCGCCGCTTAAAATAATAATGAGTGCCCACTCCTCGCAACTATTTTCTGAGTGTGGGGAGGGATAGATATCGCGGCTCCCCTTTTTCTTTTTTTTCATTTTATAGTGGGGAACATCCATAAAGTATGCAGGGGGGTGGAGTTTTGGGGATGGAGTAGTGGTGTGCCAGTCATCAGTATGTATGTAATTATATCATACATTTTTTTTTAATTTGAGAGTATTGTTTCTTGTATTTGTCATTGATTGTTCTGTTTAATATTGCAGCCAGTTTGGTTGTGGCTCGAGCTTTATACAAGAACGAGTGTCTTTGTAGATAAAAGTTAACAATTTCTTTGTAGATAATAGTAAACGGTTAGCTTACTGATAACCAGTTATAGATCTATTATCAATATGATAACTTTATATGTGTTATAACTGGTATTTAACTTACTTTTCTAGCTTTAATACTTTCTAGCCTTTGCAAATGTGATCAAACATTTCACTACTAAATCCTGCATACTTTATGGATGTTCCTAGATTTTTTTTTTCACTTTTATATGCATATGATATCCACTGGCTTGCTTTGTTGTGTATGTGATATGTGACAATACCCAACCTGTTCATTTCTATTATGTTAAAATTCTATTGACAACGTAGATTATTATGTCTCTTGATATCAACAGTGCTCATAAGCTAAATTATATATTCACCTGTCTGACGTGTTGAAGCATATTGACAGTCAACAAAAGTAATTTGCTAACATCACTATCCATGTTATATTCACAGGGTGGATTATCTGTCACATGACCATGTATATTTATTTTACAGTGGCTGACACTGAATATTTTGTTATTTGACGAAAGTCGCTGGCACATGCCACAATCAGTCAAAATAATTTCAATTTGTTTACTACTAGTTTTATCTACCATGATTATTTCTATATTAATTTTAAATTGCAACATGTTATGTATTTTATGAATTCAAATTTAAAGCATTTATGTTATACAAAAAAATATTTTTTATTTATTATACACAGTGATTAAGCAAATGCATATGCCATAAAAGTTCTCTTGATTACAATGATACAATGTAATACTGTAGAATACTTTATTTTCGCTATTTTCGCTGAAAGGATGATTCCGTGAAAATAAAATTCAGCGAATATACTTTTTTTCTATATTTCACATTAACCTCATCAAAAATCAGTGAAAATAAATTCCAAGCAAAACGCCCAAAAAGCCTTTTCAGCGAAAATTAATTCCAGTGAAAATAAAGTATTCCACAGTACAATATAGAAACTGATAGTTTTCAAGGATTATTGTAGTGAAGAGAAAATGAAAAATACAGAATTGTGGATGCAGTTGCTGCATTTCACTTGTAATTTATTTTATTTGCAAAACTTGTAAATGTACATTGATTGTGTTTTTTAATCTCTGTAATTAACCTGCATAGTGTCTGAATGATTTGTTACACGACAACCATTAGATTATATACAACATATTGGCAGAGTGCATTATGTGACAATATCCACCTTGTTGATAGATTGAGCTATCTTGTTGGCAGGGTGGTTTATCTTGTCACTTGATTACCATATGATGATATCCACCTTGTTAACAAAGTAGGTTATTTTGTTACATGAATACATTGTTGTGAAATCCACCTTGTTGGCAGGGTGGTTTATCTTGTCACTTGATTACCATATGATGATATCCACCTTGTTAACAAAGTAGGCTATTTTGTTACATGAATACATTGTGGTGAAATCCACCTTGTTGACAGGGTGGTTTATCTTGTCGCATGAGTACCATATGATGATATCCACCTTGACAGGTTGGTTTATCCTCTTGCATGAGTAGTGTGTGATGATATCCACCTTGTTGACTGGGTCATTTATCTTGTTGCATGGTTATCATGTGGTTATATACATTTTGTTGACAGGGTGGTTGTAAGTTTTAGTAATTATGTTAATGAATTTGTTCTAATGAAATTTTATTTCTGTTTCATGATGTCACAACATGATCATAATATAATGACTAATGTAATGTAAAACTATCAACACAAAAACTTACTGTAATTTAACATCAGCACAATATTTTGTCAATCCTACTACCCTCGTCATTACTATTTTTAGGTACAAGTCTGTAATATCAAACATTCACCTCATTGTTGTACTTCCTCTCAGCTATTCTAGGCAACATTATATGGGTCAATATATTTTTAATATTGATAACCGATGAACTGTGCATTACATCAAGACAGCTTTACAAGATGAAAATGGTACTACGATGTAACATTACAATATGGAGTCATGGCAAGAAAAATCGCGCTCATCTGCATTAAACAGCCACACCATCGTATTTCGTCATCTAAAGTGAAATAAACAAGACAGCAATGATACTACCAATCATAGTTCACGATGGATACTTATTAAAAGTCATATATTTCAACATTATTTCTGCAAAACATGCCATTTGACATTTCTATCAGCAATGGACTGTGCAGCCAAATAATAACTGTAACATTAAGATTATTCTATCCGAGTCTCTACATCGAACTATATACGCCAACATGGATGCTACCAAGCAGAATTTATTGATGGATACATAATATGAGCCATACGTGTTGTCATGAAACCTGTCGAAGTATACCATTCGACTTTGTATCTGCAGGGAACTATTCATTCCAGTAATGATTCCAACATTGGAATCATTCAATCTTGGCTTCTGCTGTAACTATACAAGACATCGCTGATGCTATCAATCAGACTTCATTGTCTTTACATAATAATAGTCATACATTGTGATATTACATGTGTCTGCAATGGCTATATATCAGTAGTGACCGGAACATAGGATAATTCACTCTGGGCATCTGCAGTCAACTATAGAATATCTGAAACACTGCACTATACAACTATTATTGAATCTATAATGAATTACTTTACTGACTTGTGTTGTCTAATATGGTTGCAGAAAGAGAGAGATGTGTAAGACAACAATGAAGTTACTAATAATGTAATTGAATGTAGTACATGCAGTGAACTTTTACTGCATTACTTATGGTTCTATCCCCATGATAGTAACTTATGCATTTAATTATCATCCGAAAAATCAAATAGAATACCGTAGTAGTAATGATGATGGTGGTAGTATTAGCTTTTGCCAGAATGATGATATTGTTACTTCAATAAATTTATTATAGAACTAGACATTTTGTTGTAGTTTATTAATGCATCGTTGACTGTTGGCAAATAAATCGCACAGTTTTTCTGCGAGTATTATGCACTAAAACAGATGTGTTGATTCAAATGGTTCTATTACAAAAAGTATATCTACACCTACACTGTCGCCCATTTACTGAATACATACGTGTATCACTAACTGTAATATGGTTATTCAGCCGCAAGTATTCCCATGTGTTTTCAGTTAAAACTGAGAGATTTCACAAATACATGATTGAAGAGGGCGTCCTGTTACTACAAATGCACTTACACATAACAGAATAATTCTGGAATTGTGTGGATATCAAAATGAACTGGGCTACATTTTTAATTGTGGAACAAAATCGTTTCAGATTGCTAGACGCTGAGAAGTATTAAAAAATTTAACAATTCGAAAATAGCATTTTCGACCAATTGAAACATTTTATATCTCATCATGAAATGAACAATTCTGAACAAACCATATGTATTTTTAGTTTGAATGATTAATAGCCGATGGCTTTGCAAATACTAGTATTCCAAATGCAAAATTGCGGAAAAGGTCATGTGACAGGTAAGTTTTTATTGGGCCTTCCTTGTGTCAGTTACAGCCAGTGCCATAATGAAGGCATCAAACAAAATATGTATGTTCTGTTCTGCAATGGTGTTACAGATATGACCGTTATGTATATTAATGAACCGGGAGTTAACCATATACGGTCATTTGTTATTTTAATCAAATTAAGCTAATAATCACGCAATTGTGGAATGAGTAAAAAACTATTTTTTGTTTGGAAGAAAACCAAAATAGCGGCCAAACCATGTGACAAATCATAATTTTTTCAAACAGAAATAATAAAACACCGTATTGGACAACATTTTGCCTAGTGGTTCTGAAGAAGAAGATATAAAAGTATTTACACTTCTAAGATTCATCTTCCTAACTGCAATAGTGCTTGAGATATCGCAGTTGTGCATATTAATGAGGATAGAAGCCCCTACCCCATGGGTGCTCAATCACATGACCTAGCCATGTGCCATGCAGGTGGAAGAATGTGCTTCAAGAGTAGAATACACATACAAAATTGTAGTCAAACCATGTGACTTATCAAAAATATATTATTTTTCTCATATGTAGACATATCACATCCATATTTATTTAGTTGACCTGTGGATGCACCTTTGAGAAACAAATGACTAAACTTTTGGTATATTTTTCCTAAAATTCAAGATGGCGGCCAAACCACGTGACTTATCGAAAATATTTTTCTTTCTCGTATGTGGCAATGTTCAGGCATGTTGAATGCAAAATCAACAGTCGATTGGTTGAATCACCTCTGAGAAACAAATGTCCACCATTTGGACAATTTTGCCTAAAATCCAAGATGGCGGCCAAACCATGTGACTGATCTGAAATCTTTTTTAGGTTTCTGAAAGGGTTTGATGTCTAGATGCCATACAGAAAAAAAGAAAATACTCCCTCAAGTGTGGCATGAGTAAAAAAACTACTTCCTGTTTAGAAGAAATCCATAATGGTGGCCAAACCACGTGACCAATCATAATATTTTTTTCAAACATAAATGCGTTTCATATATAGAAGCTAAAATGCGTTTCATATATAGAAGCTAAGTATTAATATGAGACCATTTTACTTGGCGGTTCTTAGGAAGAAGATTTTAATTGTTTTTTGCCGTTTTTAGGGAAAACAATATGGCGGGGAAAATCACGTGAATTCTGTCTCACAATTAATGTGGTCACATGTTAGACAATCAGGTAGCTTGTATTATCAGTAACATGAGGTCGAAATGAAGTTGGTACCATGTATTTACCTGGTTTGGTTATCAAAATATGGTTTTCAGGATATATAATGAGCCATGTTCTTATGCACAATAATGAGATTACATAATCATTTATAGCCATTTCTAATGTCAGTTACATCTTTCATTCAATGTCTTCAGAATGTCGCTGTGCGACTGTTTTAGATATGACTGCTATGCATATTAATGAGTTCACATGACCATATATGATTATGTTATTTTAATCAAATCTCTTGTTCACTGTTGTCATAATGACACAGGATTCATCTTCCTAACTGCAAAAGTGTTTAAGATACAATGGTTATGCATATTAATAAGTTCACATGACCATATATGGTCATCTGTTATTTTAATCAAATCTCTTGTTCAACGTTGTCATAATAACACAGGATTCATCACTCTAACTGCAACAGTGTTTGAGATATAACGATTACGCATATTAATGAGCTCACATGACTATATATGGTCATCTGTTATTTTAATCAATTCTCTTGTTCACTGTTGTCATAATAACACAGGATTCATCATCCTAACTACAACAGTGCTTGAGTTATAACAGTTGTGCATATTGATGAGGTTAGAAACCCCCACCCCATGGGTGCCCAGCCACGTGGCCAAGCAGTATGCTATTGTGGCAAAATGATGCATCTAATGACACAAATGCACATACAAAATTTGAAAGAAATCAGACTAATACAAAACATGTAGTTGCATAATGTATATTTTCACAAAATCCAAGATGGCGGCCAAACCATGTGACTGATCAAAATAATATTATTTTTCTCATATGGAGCTAAGGCCAGGCATGGTAAATATAAAAACATCTAGTAGATTGGTTGAATCGTCTCTGAAAAACAAATACCCAAACTTTTTGTCAATTTTGCTTAAAATCCAAAATGGCGGCCAAACCATGTGACTGATCTGAAATTTTTTTTAGATTTCTGAAAGGGTTTGATACACAGATGCCATGAAGCAAAATTGAAAATAATCCCTCAAGTGTTGCCAGAGTAAAAAACTACTTCCTGTTTAGAAGAAATCCAAAATGGTGGCCAAACCACGTGACCAATCGTAAAAAAATGTTCAAACATAAATGGGATTCATATATAGAAGCTAAATACCATATATGAGAGCATTCTACTTGGTGGTTCTGAAGAAGAAGATTTTAAAGTGTTTTTTGCCGTTTTTAGGAAAAACAAAATGGCGGGAAAAGTCACATGACCGCTAAAGTTTTTATTGCTGATATTTATTACACATGAGTTGTACTATACATCATAAAAAAATCTAGACGCCTAGACCCTCAGAAAGTGGTCAAACAGCCACTTCCGGTTTTATTTCAATCCAATATGGCTGCCAAACTAATTGACCAATCAAAATTCTGAAAGCATGTTGCACCAGTTCACATTAGGGACTATCAGTATAGAGCATTATTAGACCACTGCGTTCAGCGGTTTTCTCAAACGGCTTGACGAAAAAAGTTACGGAAGAAAGAAAGAAAGAAGAAAGAAGAAAAAACCGGACAATAAGAATAGGGGCCTCGCCCTTCGGGCTTGGGCCCCTAAAAAAACCGGACAATAAGAATAGGGGCCTCGCCCTTCAGGCTTGGGCCCCTAAAAAAACCGGACAATAAGAATAGGGGCCTCGCCCTTCGGGCTTGGGCCCCTAAAAACCGAACAATAAGAATAGGGGCCTCGCCCTTTGGGCTTGGGCCCCTAAAAAACCGGACAATAAGAATAGGGGCCTCGCCCTTCAGGCTTGGGCCCCTAATTAAAGCCGCAAGCGGCGTCACCGGGGCCCAAGCTATCGGACGAATTTCGTCATTAAAGTGGTCACCGAATTGCCATTAAGGTACTTTGAACGATTTGTACCTTGAGGTTGATGTGCCTTCTATTTACCTGGTTTGGTAATGAGATATGCTTTTTAGAATATATAAGGAGCCATGTGCTTATGCATATTATTGAGGTTACAATGTCATATATGGTATTCTTTTATATTAGTCTTTTGTTTGATTACTTCATTATGGCACTGGTTGCATGTCCCGTTTTGCAACAGTGTTTCAGATATGACAGTTATGCATATTAATGAGTTCACATGACCATATATGGTCATCTTTTATTTTAGTGCGAGCTCTTGTTTACCATCATCTTAATAATGTAGACCAGGAAGTTTGAATGAACAGTTACATTAGGTACACATGCAGTTGCATGTATTTACCTGGTCTGGTTATTAAGATATGGTTTTCAAAATATATAATTAGCCATGTGTTTATGGATAATAATGAGGTTTGTTTGATGCCTTCATTATGGTACAAGTTAGATATCCCGTTCTGTAACAGTGTTACAGATATGACAGTTATGCATATTAATGAGCTCACAGGACCATATATGGTCATCTGTTATTTTAATCACATTTCTTGTTCAATATCATCATAATAATACAAGTTTCATCTTCCTAACTGCAACAGTGTTTGAGATATAATGGTTATGCATATTAATGAGTTCACATGACCATATATGGTCTTCAGTTATTTTAGTCAAATCTCTTGTTTAACGTCATCATAATAGCGCAGGTTACATCTTCCTAACTACAACAGTGCTTGACATATAGCAGTTATGCATACTAATGAGGTTAGAAGCTCCCCACCCCATGGGTGCGTAGCCACATGACCTAGCCATATGCCATTCAGGGGAAAGAATGTATCTAAAGAGTAGAATACACGTACAAAATTTTATTCCAATCGGACCAATACAACACATGTAATTGAACAATTTCTGTTTGCACAATATCCAAGATGGCGGCTAAATCATGTGACTGATCAAAATTATATTATTTTTCTCATATGGAGCTATGGCCAGACATATTATTAATGAAAACATCTAGTAGATCGGTTGAAGCAGCTTAAAGAAACAAATGCCCAAACTTTTGGTCATTTTTATTTGAAATCCAAGATGGCGGCCAAACATGTGACTGATCAAAACTATATCATTTGTTTCAAATGGAGCAATGGCCAAACATGATATATACAACATATCTAGTTGATAGGTTGAAGCACCTTTGAGAAACAAATGGCCAAACTTTTGGTCATTTTCATCTAAAATCCAAGATGGCGGCCAAACCACGTGACTGATCGAAAATATATTATTTTTTTCAAATGGACCTATGGCCATACATCTGATATACAACGTATCTAGTTGATCGGTTGAAGCACCTCTGAGAAACAAATGTCCAAAATGTTGGTCAATTTTGCCTAAAATCCAAGATGGCGGCCAAACCATGTGACTTATCTGATTTTTTTCTTTGATATCTGAAAGAGGTCATTATAAAGCTGCAATTTAGCTGATTAGAAAATGATCACATAATTGTGGCTTGATAAAAAAAAACTACTTCCTGTCTAGAAGAAATCCAAAATGGCGGCCAAACCATGTGACAAATCATAACAATTTTTTCAAACTTAAATGTGCTTTGTATATTGAAGCTAAATACTATATATGGGAGCATTTCGCTTGGTAGTTCTGAAGAAGAAGATTTTCAAGGGTTTTTTCCCGTTTTTGGGAGAAAAAACATGGCGGAAAAAGTTGAGGTTTACGTTTAGAATTTTTTTTCATATATCTACTACACATGAGTTGTACTATATGCCATAAAAAACCCTGATCGCCTAGACCCTCAGAAAGTGGTCAAATACCCACTTCCTGTTTAACTTCAATCCAATATGGCTGCCAAACTAATTGACCAATCAAAATTCTAAAAGCATGTTGCACCAGTTCACATTAGGGACTATCAGTATACAACATTATCAGACCATTCTCTTCAGCGGTTTTCTCAAACGGCTTGACGAAAAAAGTTACGGAAGAAAGAAAGAAAGAAGAATTAAAGCCGCAAGCGGCGTCACCGGGGCCCAAGCTGATAAGATTCTGTTTCATAATTAATGAGGTCAACATGTTAGACAATCAGATACTAGTAACTTGCATTATCAGTAACATGAGGTCGAAATTAAGTTGGTACCATGTATTTACCTGGTTTGGTTATCGAAATATGGTTTTCAGGATATATAATGAGCCATGTTCTTATGCACAATAATGAGATTACATAATCATATATAGCCATTTCTAATGTCAGTTACATCTTTAATTCAATGTCTTCATAATGACACTAGTTACATGTCCTGCTCTGCGACAGTGTTTTAGATATGACTGCTTTGCATATTAATGAGTTCACATGACCACATATGGTCATCGGTTATTTTAATCAAATCTCTTGTTCAACGTTGTCATAATAACACAGGATTCATCATCCTAACTACAACAGTGCTTGAGTTATAACAGTTATGCATATTAATGAGGTTAGAAGCCCCCACCCCATGGGTGCCCAGCCACGTGGCCTAGCAGTGTGCTATTGGGGCAAAATGATGCATCTGATGATACAAATGCACATACAAAATTTGAAAGAAATCAGACTAATACAAAACATGTAGTTGCATAATTTCTATTTTCACAAAATCCAAGATGGCGGCCAAACCACGTGACTGATCAAAATAATATTATTTTTCTCGTATGCAGCTAAGGCCAGGCATGGTAAATATAAAAACATCTAGTAGATTGGTTGAATCGTCTCTGAGAAACAAATACCCAAACTTTTGGTCAATTTTGCTTAAAATCCAAAATGGCGGCCAAACCATGTGACTGATCTGAATTTTTTTTTAGATTTCTGAAAGGGTTTGATACACAGATGACATGAAGCAAAATTGAAAATAATCCCTCAAGTGTTGCCAGAGTAAAAAACTACTTCCTGTTTAGAAGAAATCCAAAATGGTGGCCAAACCACGTGACCAATCGTAAATAAATGTTCAAACATAAATGGGATTCATATATAGAAGCTAAATACTACATATGAGAGCATTCTGCTTGGTGGTTCTGAAGAAGAAGATTTTCAAGTGTTTTTTGCCGTTTTTAGGAAAAACAAAATGGCGGGAAAAGTCACATGACCGCTAAAGTTTTTATTGCTGATATTTATTACACATGAGTTGTACTATATACCATAAAAAAAATCTAGACGCCTAGACCCTCAGAAAGTGGTCAAACAGCCACTTCCGATTTTATTTCAATCCAATATGGCTGCCAAACTAATTGACCAATCAAAATTCTGAAAGCATGTTGCACCAGTTCACATTAGGGACTATCAGTATAGAACATTATCAGACCATTCCGTTCAGCGGATTTCTCAAACGGCTTGACGAAAAAAGTTACGGAAGAAAGAAAGAAAGAAGAAAGAAGAAAAAACCGGACGATAAGAATAGGGGCCTCGCCCTTCAGGCTTGGGCCCCTAATTAAAGCCGCAAGCGGCGTCACCGGGGCCCAAGCTGATAAGATTGTGTTTCATAATTAATGAGGTCACATGTTACACAATCAGGTAGCTTGAATTATTCGTAACATGAGGTCAAAATGAAGTTGGTACCATGCATTTACCTGGTTTGGTTATCGAAATATGGTTTTCAGGATATATAATGAGCCATGTTCTTATGCACAATAATGAGATTACATAATCATATATAGCCATTTCTAATGCCAGTTACATCTTTCATTCAATGTCTTCATAATGACACTAGTTACATGTCCTGCTCTGCGACAGTGTTTTAGATATGACTGCTTTGCATATTAATGAGTTCACATTACCATATATGGTCATCTGTTATTTTAATCAAATCTCTTGTTCACTGTTGTCATAATAACACAGGATTCATCTTCCTAACTGCAACAGTGCTTAAGATATAATGGTTATGCATATTAATGAGTTCAAATGACCATATATGGTCATCTGTTATTTTAATCAAATCTCTTGTTCACTGTTGTCATAATAACACAGGATTCATCTTCCTAACTGCGACAGTGTTTAAGATATAATGGTTATGCATATTAATGAGCTCACATGACCATATATGGTCATCTGTTATTTTAATCAAATCTCTTGTTCAACGTTGTCATAATAACACAGGATTCATCTTCCTAACTGCAACAGTGTTTGAGATATGACAGTTATGCATATTAATGAGTTCACATGACCATATATGGTCATCTGTTATTTTAATCAAATCTCTTGTTTAACATCATCATAATAACACAGGTTTCATCTTCCTACCTGCAACAGTGCTTAGGATATAACAGTTATGCATATTAATGAGCTCACATGGCCATATATGGTCATCTGTTATTTTAATCAAATCTCTTGTTGAATGTTGTCATAATAACACAGGATTCATCTTCCTAACTGCAACAGTGTTTGAGATATGACAGTTATGCATATTAATGAGCTCACATCTCCATATATGGTCATCTGTTATTTTAATCAAATCTCTTGTTCACTGTTGTCATAATAACACAGGATTCATCTTCCTAACTGCAACAGTGTTTAAGATATAATGGTTATGCATATTAATGAGTTCACATGACCATATATGGTCATCTGTTATTTTAATCAAATCTCTTGTTCACTGTTGTCATAATAACACAGGATTCATCATCCTAACTACAACAGTGCTTGAGTTATAACAGTTATGCATATTAATGAGGTTAGAAGCCCCCACCCCATGGGTGCCCAGCCACGTGGCCTAGCAGTGTGCTATTGGGGCAAAATGATGCATCTGATGACACAAATGCACATAGAAAATTTGAAAGAAATCAGACTTATACAAAACATGTAGTTGCATAATTTCTAATTTCACAAAATCCAAGATGGCGGCCAAACCACGTGACTGATCAAAATAATATTATTTTTCTCATATGGAGCTAAGGCCAGGCATGGTAAATATAAAAACATATAGTAGATTGGTTGAATCGTCTCTGAGAAACAAATGCCCAAACTTTTGGTCAATTTTGCTTAAAATCCAAGATGGCGGCCAAACCATGTGACTGATCTGAAATTTTTTTTAGGTTTCTGAAAGGGTTCGATACACAGATGCCATGGAGCAAAATTGAAAATAATCCCTCAAGTGTTGCCAGAGTAAAAAACTACTTCCTGTTGAGAAGAAATCCAAAATGGTGGCCAAACCACGTTACCAATCGTAATAATTTTTTCAAACGTAAATGGGCTTCATATATAGAAGCTAAATACTACATATGAGAGCATTCTGCTAGGTGGTTCTGAAGAAGAAGATTTTAAAGTGTTTTTTGCCGTTTTTAGTAAAAACAAAATGGCGGGAAAAGTCACGTGACCGCTAAAGTTTTTATTGCTGATATTTATTACACATGAGTTGTACTATATACCATAAAAAAATCTAGAGGCCTAGACCCTCAGAAAGTGGTCAAACAGCCACTTCCGGTTTTATTTCAATCCAATATGGCTGCCAAACTAATTGGCCAATCAAATTTCTGAAAGCATGTTGCACCAGTTCACATTAGGGACTATCAGTATAGAGCATTATCAGACCATTCCGTTAAGCGTTTTTTTCAAACGGCTTGACGAAAAAAGTTACGGAAGAAAGAAGAAGAAAGAAAGAAGAAAAAACCGGACAATAAGAATAGGGGCCTCGCCCTTTGGGCTTGGGCCCCTAAAAAACTGAACAATAACAATAGGGGCCTAGCCCTTCGGGCTTGGGCCCCTAAAAAACCGAACAATAAGAATAGGGGCCACGCCCTACAGGCTTGGCCGCAAGCGGCGTCACCGGGGCCCAAGCTGACAAGATTCTGTTTCATAATTAATGTGGTCACATGTTAAACAATCAGGAAGCTTGAATTATCAGTAACATGAGGTCAAAATGAAGTTGGTACCATGTATTTACCTGGTTTGGTTATCAAAATATGGTTTTCAGGATATATAATGAGCCATGTTCTTATGCACAAAAATGAGATTACATAATCATATATAGTCATTTCTAATGTCAGTTACATCTTTCATTCAATGTCTTCATAATGACACTAGTTACATGTCCTGCTCTGCGACAGTGTTTTAGATATGACTGCTATGCATTTTAATAAGTTCACATGACCATATATGGTCATCTGTTATTTTAATCAAATCTCTTGTTCACTGTTGTCATAATAACACAGGATTCATCTTCCTAACTGCAACAGTGTTTAAGATATAATGGTTATGCATATTAATGAGTTCACATGACCATATATGGTCATCTGTTATTTTAATCAAATCTCTTGTTCACTGTTGTCATAATAACACAGGATTCATCTTCCTAACTGCAACAGTGTTTAAGATATAATGGTTATGCATATTAATGAGTTCACATGACCATATATGGTTATCTGTTATTTTAATCAAATCTCTTGTTCACTGTTGTCATGATAACACAGGAATCATCTTCCTTACTACAACAGTGTTTGAGATATAATGGTTATGCATATTAATGAGTTCACATGACCATATATGGCCATCTGTTATTTTAATCAAATCTCTTGTTCACTGTTGTCATAATAACACAGGATTCATCATCCTAACTACAACAGTGCTTGAGTTATAACAGTTATGCATATTAATGAGGTTAGAAGCCCCCACCCCATGGGTGACCAGCCACGTGGCCTAACAGTGTGCTATTGGGGCAAAATGATGCATCTGATGACACAAATGCACATACAAAATTTGAAAGAAATCAGACTAATACAAAACATGTAGTTGCATAATTTCTATTTTCACAAAATCCAAGATGGCGGCCAAACCACGTGACTGATCAAAATAATATTATTTTTGTCGTATGCAGCTAAGGCCAGGCATGGTAAATATAAAAACATCTAGTAGATTGGTTGAATCGTCTCTGAGAAACAAATACCCAAACTTTTGGTCAATTTTGCTTAAAATCCAAAATGGCGGCCAAACCATGTGACTGATCTGAATTTTTTTTTAGGTTTCTGAAAGGGCTTGATACACAGATGCCATGAAGCAAAATTGACAATATTCCCTCAAGTGTTGCCAGAGTAAAAAACTACTTCCTGTTTAGAAGAAATCCAAAATGGTGGCCAAACCACGTGACCAATCGTAAACATTTTTTCAAACGTAAATGGGATTCATATATAGAAGCTAAATACTACATATGAGAGCATTCTGCTTGGTGGTTCTGAAGAAGAAGATTTTTTAGTAGTTTTTGCCGTTTTTAGGAAAAACAAAATGGCGGGAAAAGTCACATGACCGCTAAAGTTTTTATTGCTGATATCTATTACACATGAGTTGTACTATATACCATAAAAAAATCTAGACGCCTAGACCCTCAGAAAGTGGTCAAACAGCCACTTCCGGTTTTATTTCAATCCAATATGGCTGCAAAACTAATTGCCCAATCTAAATTCTGAAAGCATGTTGCACCAGTTCACATTAGGGACTATCAGTATAGAGCATTATCAGACCATTCCGTTCAGCGGTTTTCTCAAACGGCTTGACGAAAAAAGTTACGGAAGAAAGAAAGAAAGAAAGAAAGAAAGAAGAAAAAACCGGACAATAAGAATAGGGGCCTCGCCCTTCAGGCTTGGGCCCCTAAAAACCGGACAATAAGAATAGGGGCCTCGCCCTTCAGGCTTGGGCCCCTAATTAAAGCCGCAAGCGGCATCACCGGGGCCCAAGCTGACAAGATTCCGTTTCATAATTAATGTGGTCACATGTTAGACAATCAGGTAGCTTGAATTATCAGTAACATGAGGTCAAAATGAAGTTGGTACCATGTATTTACCTGGTTTGGTTATCGAAATATGGTTTTCAGGATATATAATGAGCCATGTTCTTATGCACAATAATGAGATTACATAATCATATATAGCCATTTCTAATGTCAGTTACATCTTTCATTCAATGTCTTCATAATGACACTAGTTACATGTCCTGCTCTGCGACAGTGCTTAGATATGACTGCTTTGCATATTAATGAGTTCACATGACCATATATGGTCATCTGTTATTTTAATCAAATCTCTTGTTCACTGTTGTCATAAGAACACAGGATTCATCTTCCTAACTGCAACAGTGTTTAAGATATAATGGTTATGCATATTAATGAGTTCACATGACCATATATGGTTATCTGTTATTTTAATCAAATCTCTTGTTCACTGTTGTCATAATGACACAGGATTCATCTTCCTAACTGCAACAGTGTTTGAGATATAACGATTACGCATATTAATGAGCTCACGTGACTATATATGGTCATCTGTTATTTTAATCAAATCTTTTGTTCAATGTTGTCATAATAACACAGGATTCCACTTCCTAACTGCAACAGTGTTTGAGATATGACAGTTATGCATATTAATGAGCTCACATGACCATATATGGTCATTTGTTATTTTAATCGAATCTCTTGTTCAAGTTTGTCATAATAACACAGGATTCATCATCCTAACTACAACAGTGCTTGAGTTATAACAGTTATGCATATTAATGAGGTTAGAAGCCCCCACCCCATGGGTGCCCAGCCACGTGGCCTAACAGTGTGCTATTGGGGCAAAATGATGCATCTGATGACACAAATGCACATACAAAACTTGAAAGAAATCAGACTAATACAAAACATGTAGTTGCATAATTTCTATTTTCACAAAATCCAAGATGGCGGCCAAACCACGTGACTGATCAAAATAATATTATTTTTCTCGTATGCAGCTAAGGCCAGGCATGGTAAATATAAAAACATCTAGTAGATTGGTTGAATCGTCTCTGAGAAACAAATACCCAAACTTTTGGTAAATTTTGCTTAAAATCCAAAATGGCGGCCAAACCATGTAACTGATCTGAAATTTTTTTTAGGTTTCTGAAAGGGCTTTATACACAGATGCCATGAAGCAAAATTGAAAATATTCCATCAAGTGTTGCCAGAGTAAAAAACTACTTCCTGTTTAGAAGAAATCCAAAATGGTGGCCAAACCACGTGACCAATCGTAAACATTTTTTCAAACATAAATGGGATTCCCATATAGAAGCTAAATACTACATATGAGAGCATTCTGCTTGGTGGTTCTGAAGAAGAAGATTTTTTAGTTGTTTTTGCCGTTTTTAGGAAAAACAAAATGGCGGGAAAAGTCACATGACCGCTAAAGTTTTTATTGCTGATATCTATTACACATGAGTTGTCCTATATACCATAAAAAAATCTAGACGCCTAGACCCTCAGAAAGTGGTCAAACAGCCACTTCCGGTTTTATTTCAATCCAATATGGCTGCCAAACTAATTGACCAATCGAAATTCTAAAAGCATGTTGCACCAGTTCACATTAGGGACTATCAGGATAGAGCACTATCAGACCATTCCGTTCAGCAGTTTTCTCAAACGGCTTGACGAAAAAAGTTACGGAAGAAAGAAGAAAGAAAGAAGAAAGAAGAATTAAAGCCGCAAGCGGCGTCACCGGGGCCCAAGCTGACAAGATTCTGTTTCATAATTAATGTGATCACATGTTAGACAATCAGGTAGCTTGAATTATCAGTAACATGAGGTCAAAATGAAGTTGGTACCATGTATTTACCTAGTTTGGTTATCAAAATAAGGTTTTCAGGATATATAATGAGCCATGTTCTTAATAATGAGATTACATAATCATATATAGCCATTTCTAATGTCAGTTACATCTTTCATTCAATGTCTTCATAATGACACTTGTTACATGTTCTGCTCTGCGACAGTGTTTTAGATATGACTGCTTTGCATATTAATGAGTTCACATGACCATATATGGTCATGTTATTTTAATCAAATCTCTTGTTCACTGTTGTCATAATGACACAGGATTTATCTTCCTAACTGTGACAGTGTTTAAGATATAATGGTTATGCATATTAATGAGTTCACATGACCATATATGGTTATCTGTTATTTTAATCAAATCTCTTGTTCACTGTTGTCATAATGACACAGGATTCATCTTCCTAACTGCAACAGTGTTTGAGATATAACGATTACGCATATTAATGAGCTCACATGACTATATATGGTCATTTGTTATTTTAATCGAATCTCTTGTTCAAGGTTGTCATAATAACACAGGATTCATCATCCTAACTACAACAGTGCTTGAGTTATAACAGTTATGCATATTAATGAGGTTAGAAGCCCCCACCCCATGGGTGCCCAGCCACGTGGCCTAACAGTGTGCTATTGGGGCAAAATGATGCATCTGATGACACAAATGCACATACAAAATTTGAAAGAAATCAGACTAATACAAAACATGTAGTTGCATAATTTCTATTTTCACAAAATCCAAGATGGCGGCCAAACCACGTGACTGATCAAAATAATATTATTTTTCTCGTATGCAGCTAAGGCCAGGCATGGTAAATATAAAAACATCTAGTAGATTGGTTGAATCGTCTCTGAGAAACAAATACCCAAACTTTTGGTCAATTTTGCTTAAAATCCAAAATGGCGGCCAAACCATGTGACTGATCTGAATTTTTTGTTAGGTTTCTGAAAGGGCTTGATACACAGATGCCATAAAGCAAAATTGAAAATATTCCCTCAAGTGTTGCCAGAGTAAAAAAACTACTTCCTGTTTAGAAGAAATCCAAAATGGTGGCCAAACCACGTGACCAATCGTAAACATTTTTTCAAACATAAATGGGATTCATATATAGAAGCTAAATACTACATATGAGAGCATTCTGCTTGGTGGTTCTGAAGAAGAAGATTTTCAAGTGTTTTTTGCCGTTTTTAGGAAAAACAAAATGGCGGGAAAAGTCACATGACCGCTAAAGTTTTTATTGCTGATATTTATTACACATGAGTTGTACTATATACCATAAAAAAATCTAGACGCCTAGACCCTCAGAAAGTGGTCAAACAGCCACTTCCGGTTTTATTTCAATCCAATATGGCTGCCAAACTAATTATCCAATCGAAATTCTGAAAGCATGTTGCACCAGTTCACATTATGGACTATCAGTATAGAGCATTATCAGACCATTCCGTTCAGCGGTTTTCTCAAACGGCTTGACGAAAAAAGTTACGGAAGAAAGAAGAAGATGATGAAGAAGAAAAAACCGGACAATAAGAATAGGGGCCTCGCCCTTCGGGCTTGGGCCCCTAATTAAAGCCGCAAGCGGCGTCACCGGGGCCCAAGCTGATAAGATTCTGTTTCATAATTAATGAGGTTACATGTTAAACAATCAGATAGATCTTATTATCAGTAACATGAGGTCAAAATGAAGTTGTACCATGTATTTATCTGCTTTGGTAATCGAAATATAGTTTTCAGGATATATAATTAGCCATGTTCTTATGCACAATAATGAGATTACATAATCATATATAGCCATTTCTAATGTCAGTTACATCTTTCATTCAATGTCTTCATAATGACACTAGTTACATGTCCTGCTCTGCGACAGTGTTTTAGATATGACTGCTATGCATATTAATGAGTTCACATGACCATATATGGTCATCTGTTATTTTAATCAAATCTCTTGTTCACTGTTGTCATAATAAAACAGGATTCATCTTCCTAACTGAAACAGTGTTTAAGATATAATGGTTATGCATATTATTGAGTTCACATGACCATATATGGTCATCTGTTATTTTAATGAAATCAATTGCTCACTGTTGTCCTGAAAACCCAGGAACCATCATCCTAACTACAACAGTGTTTGAGAGATAATGGTTATGCATATTAATGAGTTCTCATGACCATATATGGTCATCTGTTATTTTAATCAAATCTCTTGTTCACTCTTGTCATAATAACACAGGATTCATCACCCTAACTGCAACAGTGTTTGAGATCTTACGATTATGCATATTAATGAGCTCACATGACCATATATGGTCATCTGTTATTTTAATCAAATCTTTTGTTCAATGTTGTCATAATAACACAGGATTCCACTTCCTAACTGCAACAGTGTTTGAGATATGACAGTTATGCATATTAATGAGCTCACATGACCATATATGGTCATTTGTTATTTTAATCGAATCTCTTGTTCAACGTTGTCATAATAACACAGGATTCATCATCCTAACTATAACAGTGCTTGAGTTATAACAGTTATGCATATTAATGAGGTTAGAAGCCCCCACCCCATGGGTGCCCAGCCACGTGGCCTAGCAGTGTGCTATTGGGGCAAAATGATGCATCTGATGACACAAATGCACATACAAAATTTGAAAGAAATCAGACTAAAACAAAACATGTAGTTGCATAATTTCTATTTTCACAAAATCCAAGATGGTGGCCAAACCACGTGACCGATCAAAATAATATTATTTTTCTCAAATGGAGCTAAGGCCAGGCATGGTAAATATAAAAACATCTAGTAGATTGGTTGAATCACCTCTGAGAAACAAATGCCCAAACTTTTGGTCAATTTTGCTTAAAATCCAAGATGGCGGCCAAACCATGTGACTGATCTGAAATCTTTCTTAGGTTTCTGAAAGCGTTTGATATACAGATGCCATGAAGCAAAATTGAAAATAATCCCTCAAGTGTTGCCAGAGTAAAATACTACTTCCTGTTTAGAAGAAATCCAAAATGGTGGCCAAACCACTTGACCAATCGTAATAATTTTTTCAAACATAAATGGGATTCATATATAGAAGCTTAATACTACATATGATAGCATTCTGCTTGGTGGTTCTGATGAAGAAGATTTTTTAGTGTTTTTTGCCGTTTTTAGGAAAAACAAAATGGCGGGAAAAGTCACATGACCGCTAAAGTTTTTATTGCTGATATCTATTACACATGAGTTGTACTATATACCATAAAAAAATCTAGACGCCTAGACCCTCAGAAAGTGGTCAAACAGCCACTTCCGGTTTTATTTCATTTCAACATGGCTGCCAAACTAATTGACCAATCGAAATTCTGAAAGCATGTTGCACCAGTTCACATTAGGGACTATCAGTAGAGAGCATTTTCAGACTATTCAGTTCAGCAGTTTTCTCAAACGGCTTGACGAAAGAAGTTGTGGAAGAAAGAAGAAGAAAGAAGAAAAAACCGAACAATAAGAATAGGGGCCTCGCCCTTTGGGCTTGGGCCCCTAATTAAAGCCGCAAGCGGCGTCACCGGGGCCCAAGCTGACAAGATTCTGTTTCATAATTAATGTGGTCACATGTTAGACAATCAGGTAGCTTGAATTATCAGTAACATGAGGTCAAAATGAAGTTGGTACCATGTATTTACCTGGTTTGGTTATCGAAATAGGGTTTTCAGGATATATAATGAGCCATGTTCTTATGCACAATAATGAGATTACATAATCATATATAGCCATTTCTAATGTCAGTTACATCTTTCATTCAATGTCTTCATAATGACACTAGTTACATGTCCTGCTCTGCGACAGTGTTTTAGATATGACTGCTTTGCATATTAATGAGTTCACATTACCATATATGGTCATCTGTTATTTTAATCAAATCTCTTGTTCACTGTTGTCATAATAACACAGGATTCATCTTCCTAACTGCAACAGTGTTTAAGATATAATGGTTATGCATATTAATGAGTTCACATGACCAAATATGGTCATCTGTTATTTAAATCAAATCTCTTGTTCACTGTTGTCATAATAACTCAGGATTCATCTTCCTAACTGCAACAGTGTTTAAGATATAATGGTTATGCATATTAATGAGTTCACATGACCATATATGGTCATCTGTTATTTTTAATCAAATCTCTTGTTTACTGTTGTCATGATAACACAGGATTCATCTTCCTAACTACAACAGTGCTTGAGATATATCAGTTATGCATATTAATGAGGTTAGAAGCCCCCACCCCCATGGGTGCTCAGCCACGTGGCCTAGCAGTGTGCTATTGGGGCAAAATGATGCATCTGATGACACAAATGCACATACAAAATTTGAAAGAAATCAGACTAATACAAAACATGTAGTTGCATAATTTCTATTTTCACATAATCCAATATGGCGGCTAAACCACGTGACTGATCAAAATAATATTATTTTTCTCGTATGCAGCTAAGGCCATGCATGGTAAATATAGAAACATCTAGTAGATTGGTTGAATCGTCTCTGAGAAACAAATACCCAAACTTTTGGTCAATTTTACTTAAAATCCAAAATGGCGGCCAAACCATGTGACTGATCTGAAATTTTTTTTAGGTTTCTGAAAGGGCTTGATACACAGATGCCATGAAGCAAAATTGAAAATATTCCCTCAAGTGTTGCCAGAGTAAAAAACTACTTCCTGTTTAGAAGAAATCCAAAATGGTGGCCAAACCACGTGACCAATCGTAAACATTTTTTCAAACGTAAATGGGATTCATATATAGAAGCTAAATACTACATATGAGAGCATTCTGCTTGGTGGTTCTGAAGAAGAAGATTTTTCAGTAGTTTTTGCCGTTTTTAGGAAAAACAAAATGGCGGGAAAAGTCACATGACCGCTAAAGTTTTTATTGCTGATATCTATTACACATGAGTTGTACTATATACCATAAAAAAATCTAGACGCCTAGACCCTCAGAAAGTGGTCAAACAGCCACTTCCGGTTTTATTTCAATCCAATATGGCTGCAAAACTAATTGCCCAATCTAAATTCTGAAAGCATGCTGCACCAGTTCACATTAGGGACTATCAGTATAGAGCATTATCAGACCATTCCGTTCAGCGGTTTTCTCAAACGGCTTGACGAAAAAAGTTACGGAAGAAAGAAAGAAAGAAAGAAAGAAGAAAAAACCGGACAATAAGAATAGGGGCCTCGCCCTTCAGGCTTGGGCCCCTAATTAAAGCCGCAAGCGGCGTCACCGGGGCCCAAGCTGACAAGATTCTGTTTCATAATTAATGTGGTCACATGTTAGACAATCAGGTAGCTTGAATTATCAGTAACATGAGGTCAAAATGAAGTTGGTACCATGTATTTACCTGGTTTGGTTATCGAAATATGGTTTTCAGGATATATAATGAGCCATGTTCTTAATAATGAGATTACATAATCATATATAGCCATTTCTAATGTCAGTTACATCTTTCATTCAATGTCTTCATAATGACACTTGTTACATGTCCTGCTCTGCGACAGTGTTTTAGATATGACTGCTTTGCATATTAATGAGTTCACATGACCATATATGGTCATCTGTTATTTTTAATCAAATCTCTTGTTCACTGTTGTCATAATAACACAGGATTCATTTTCCTAACTGCAACAGTGTTTAAGATATAATGGTTATGCATATTAATGAGTTCACATGACCATATATGGTTATCTGTTATTTTAATCAAATCTCTTGTTCACTGTTGTCATAATAACACAGGATTCTTCTTCCTAACTGCAACAGTGTTTAAGATATAATGGTTATGCATATTAATGAGTTCACATGACCATATATGGTCATCTGTTATTTTAATCAAATTTCTTGTTCGCTGTTGTCATAATAACACAGGATTCATCTTCCTAACTGCAACAGTGTTTAAGATATAATGGTTATGCATATTAATGAGTTCACATGACCATATATGGTCATCTGTTATTTTAATCAAATCTCTTGTTCACTGTTGTCATAATAACACAGGATTCATCTTTCTAACTGCGACAGTGTTTTAGATATGACTGCTATGCATATTAATGAGTTCACATGACCATATATGTTTATCTGTTATTTTAATCAAATCTCTTGTTCACTGTTGTCATAATGACACAGGATTTATCTTCCTAACTGCGACAGTGTTTAAGATATAATGGTTATGCATATTAATGAGTTCACATGACCATATATGGTCATCTGTTATTTTAATCAAATTTCTTGTTCACTGTTGTCATAATAACACAGGATTCATCTTCCTAACTGCGACAGTGTTTCAGATACGACTGCTATGCATATTAATGAGTTCACATGACCATATATGGTCATCTGTTATTTTAATCAAATCTCTTGATCACTGTTGTCATAAGAACACAGGATTCATCTTCCTAACTGCAACAGTGTTTCAGATATGACTGCTATGCATATTAATGAGTTCACATGACCATATATGGTCATCTGTTATTTTAATCAAATTTCTTGTTCACTGTTGTCATAATAACACAGGATTCATCTTCCTAACTGCGACAGTGTTTCAGATATGACTGCTATGCATATTAATGTGTTCACATGACCATATATGGTCATCTGTTATTTTAATCAAATCTCTTGTTCACTGTTGTCATAAGAACACAGGATTCATCTTCCTAACTGCAACAGTGTTTCAGATATGACTGCTATGCATATTAATGAGTTCACATGACCATATATGGTCATCTGTTATTTTAATCAAATCTCGTGTTCACTGTTGTCATAATAACACAGGATTCATCTTCCTAACTGCAACAGTGCTTGAGTTATAACAGTTATGCATATTAATGAGGTTAGAAGCCCCCACCCCATGGGTGCCCAGCCACGTGGCCTAACAGTGTGCTATTGGGGCAAAATGATGCATCTGATGACACAAATGCACATACAAAATTTGAAAGAAATCAGACTAATACAAAACATGTAGTTGCATAATTTCTATTTTCACAAAATCCAAGATGGCGGCCAAACCACGTGACTGATCAAAATAATATTATTTTTCTCGTATGCAGCTAAGGCCAGGCATGGTAAATATAAAAACATCTAGTTGATTGGTTGAATCGTCTCTGAGAAACAAATACTCAAACTTTTGGTCAATTTTGCTTAAAATCCAAAATGGCGGCCAAACCATGTGACTGATCTGAAATTTTGTTTAGGTTTCTGAAAGGGCTTGATACACAGATGCCATGAAGCAAAATTGAAAATATTCCCTCAAGTGTTGCCAGAGTAAAAAACTACTTCCTGTTTAGAAGAAATCCAAAATGGTGGCCAAACCACGTGACCAATCGTAAACATTTTTTCAAACATAAATGGGATTCACATATAGAAGCTAAATACTACATATGAGAGCATTCTGCTTGGTGGTTCTGAAGAAGAAGATTTTCAAGTGTTTTTTGCCGTTTTTAGGAAAAACAAAATGGCGGGAAAAGTCACATGACCGCTAAAGTTTTTATTGCTGATATTTATTATACATGAGTTGTACTATATACCATAAAAAAATCTAGACGCCTAGACCCTCAGAAAGTGGTCAAACAGCCACTTCCGGTTTTATTTCAATACAATATGGCTGCCAAACTAATTGTCCAATCGAAATTCTGAAAGCATGTTGCACCAGTTCACATTAGGGACTATCAGAATAGAGCATTATCAGACTATTCCGTTCAGCGGTTTTCTCAAACGGCTTGACGAAAAAAGTTACGGAAGAAAGAAGATGAAGAAGAAAAATCCGAGCAATAAGAATAGGGGCCACGCCCTACAGGCTTGGGCCCCTAATTAAAGCCGCAAGCGGCGTCACCGGGGCCCAAGCTGATCTATCATGACAAGATTCTGTTTCATAATAAATGAGGTCACGTTAGACAATCAGGTAGCTTGTATTATCAGTAACATGAGGTCGAAATGAAGTTGGTACCATGTATTTACCTGGTTTGGTTATCAAAATATGGTTTTCAGGATATATAATGAGCCATGTTCTTGTGCACAATAATGGGATTACATAATCATATATAGCCATTTCTAATGTCAGTTACATCTTTCATTCAATGTCTTCATAATGACACGAGTTACATGTCCTGCTCTGCGACTGTGTTTTAGATATGACTGCTTTGCATATTAATGAGTTCACATGACCATATATGGTCATCTGTTATTTTAATCAAATTTCTTGTTCACTGTTGTCATAATAACACAGGATTCATCTTCCTAACTGCAACAGTGTTTAAGATATAATGGTTATGCATATTAATGAGTTCACATGACCATATATGGTCATCTGTTATTTTAATCAAATCTCTTGTTCACTGTTGTCATACTAACACAGGATTCATCTTCCTAACTGCGACAGTGTTTTAGATATAACGATTACGCATATTAATGAGCTCACGTGACTATATATGGTCATCTGTTATTTTAATCAAATCTTTTGCTCAATGTTGTCATAATAACACAGGATTCCACTTCCTAACTGCAACAGTGTTTGAGATATGACAGTTATGCATATTAATGAGCTCACATGACCATATATGGTCATTTGTTATTTTAATCGAATCTCTTGTTCAAGGTTGTCATAATAACACAGGATTCATCATCCTAACTGCGACAGTGTTTGAGTTATAACAGTTATGCATATTAATGAGGTTAGAAGCCCCCACCCCATGGGTGCCCAGCCACGTGGCCTAGCAGTGTGCTATTGGGGCAAAATGATGCATCTGATGACACAAATGCACATACAAAATTTGAAAGAAATCAGACTAATACAAAACATGTAGTTGCATAATGTCTATTTTCACAAAATCCAAGATGGCGGCCAAACCATGTGACTGATCAAAATAATATTATTTTTCTCGTATGCAGCTAAGGCCAGGTATGGTAAATATAAAAACATCTAGTAGATTGGTTGAATCGTCTCTGAGAAACAAATACCCAAACTTTTGGTCAATTTTGCTTAAAATCCAAAATGGCGGCCAAACCATGTGACTGATCTGAATTTTTTTTTAGGTTTCTGAAAGGGCTTGATACACAGATGCCATGAAGCAAAATTGAAAATAATCCCTCAAGTGTTGCCAGAGTAAAAAACTACTTCCTGTTTAGAAGAAATCCAAAATGGTGGCCAAACCACGTGACCAATCGTAAAAAAATGTTCAAACATAAATGGGATTCATATATAGAAGCTAAATACTACATATGAGAGCATTCTGCTTGGTGGTTCTGAAGAAGAAGATTTTTAAGTGTTTTTTGCCGTTTTTAGGAAAAACAAAATGGCGGGAAAAGTCACATGACCGCTAAAGTTTTTATTGCTGATATTTATTACACATGAGTTGTACTATATACCATAAAAAAATCTAGACGCCTAGACCCTCAGAAAGTGGTCAAACAGCCACTTCCGGTTTTATTTCAATCCAATATGGCTGCCAAACTAATGGACCAATCGAAATTCTGAAAGCATGTTGCACCAGTTCACATTAGGGACTATCAGTATAGAACATTATCAGACCATTCCGTTGAGCGGTTTTCTCAAACGGCTTGACGAAAAAAGTTACGGAAGAAAGAAAGAAAGATTAAAGCCGCAAGCGGCGTCACCGGGGCCCAAGCTGATAAGATTTTGTTTCATAATTAATGAGGTCACATGTTAGACAATCAGCTGCAGGTAGATTGTATTATCAGTAACATGAGGTCGAAATGAAGTTGGTACCATGTATTTACCTGGTTTGGTTATCAAAATATGGTTTTCAGGATATATAATGAGCCATGTTCTTATGCACAATAATGAGATTACATAATCATATATAGCCATTTCTAATGTCAGTTTCATCTTTCATTCAATGTCTTCATAATGACACGAGTTACATGTCCTGCTCTGCGACAGTGTTTTAGATATGACTGCTATGCATATTAATGAGCTCACATGACCATATATGGTCATCTGTTATTTTAATCAAATCTCTTGTTCACTGTTGTCATAATAACACAGGATTCATCTTCCTAACTGCAAGTGTTTAAGATATAATGGTTATGCATATTAATGAGTTCACATGACCATATATGGTCATCTGTTATTTTAATCAAATCTCTTGTTCACTGTTGTCATGATAACACAGGATTTATCTTCGTAACTGCAACAGTGTTTAAGATATAATGGTTATGCATATTAATGAGTTCACATGACCATATATGGTCATCTGTTATTTTAATCAAATCTCTTGTTCACTGTTGTCATAATAACACAGGATTCATCTTCCTAACTGCAACAGTGTTTAAGATATAATGCTTACGCATATTAATGAGCTCACATGACCATATATGGTCATCTGTTATTTTAATCAAATCTCTTGTTCACTGTTGTCATAATAACACAGGATTCATTTTCCTAACTACAACAGTGTTTGAGATATAATGGTTATGCATATTAATGAGTTCACATGACCATATATGGTAATCTGTTATTTTAATCAAATCAATTGTTAAATGTTGTCATAATAACACAAGTTTCATCTTCCTAACTCGAACAGTGCTTGAGATATATCAGCTATGCATATTAATGAGGTTAGAAGCCCCCACCCCTTAGGCGCCTAGCGACAAAACCCACCCACGTGCCATTCGGTTGAAAGAATGCATCTCAAGAGTAGAATGTACATGTACAATTTTAGCCAAATCGGACCAATAGAACACATTTTGATGCACAAGATTTGTTTTCATAAAATCCAAGATGGCGGCCAAACCATGTGACTGATCAAAATAATATTATTTTTCTCATATGGAGCTAAGGCGCGCCATGGTAAATATAAAAACATCTAGTAGATTGGTTGAATCACCTCTGAGAAACAAATGCCAAAACTTTTGGTCAATTTTGCTTAAAATCCAAGATGGCGGCCAAACCATGTGACTGATCTGAAATCTTTTTTATGTTTCTGAAAGAGTTTGATATACTGATGCCATGTAGCAAAATTGAAAATATACCCTCAAGTGTTGCCAGAGTAAAAAACTACTTCCTGTTTAGAAGAAATCCAAAATGGTGGCCAAACCATGTGACCAATCGTAATAATTTTTTCAAACATAAATGGGCTTCATATATAGAAGCCAAATACTACATACAAGAGCATTCTGCTTGGTGGTTCTGAAGAAGAAGATTTTAAAGTGTTTTTTGCCGTTTTTCGGAAAAACAAAATGGCGGGAAAAGTCACATGACCGCTAAAGTTTTTATTGCTGATATCTATTACACATGAGTTGTACTATATACCATAAAAAAATCTAGTCGCCTAGACCCTCAGAAAGTGGTCAAACAGCCACTTCCGGTTTTATTTCAATTCAATATGGCTGCCAAACTAATTGACCAATCGAAATTCTGAAAGCATGTTGCACCAGTTCACATTATGGACTATCAGTATAGAGCATTATCAGATCATTCCGTTCAGGGGTTTTCTCAAACGGCTTGACGAAAAAAGTTACGGAAGAAAGAAAGAAAGAAAGAACAAGCGGCGTCACCGGGGCCCAAGCTGACAAGATTCTGTTTCATAATTAATGTGGTCACATGTTAGACAATCAGGTAGCTTGAATTATCAGTAACATGAGGTCAAAATGAAGTTGGTACCATGTATTTACCTGGTTTGGTTATCGAAATATGGTTTTCAGGATATATAATGAGCCATGTTCTTAATAATGAGATTACATAATCATATATAGCCATTTCCAATGTCAGTTACATCTTTCATTCAATGTCTTCATAATGACACTCGTTACATGTCCTGCTCTGCGACAGTGTTTTAGATATGACTGCTTTGCATATTAATGAGTTCACATGACCATATATGGTCATCTGTTATTTTTAATCAAATCTCTTGTTCACTGTTGTCATAATAACACAGGATTCATCTTCCTAACTGCAACAGTGTTTAAGATATAATGGTTATGCATATTAATGAGTTCACATGATCATATATGGTTATCTGTTATTTTAATCAAATCTCTTGTTCACTGTTGTCATAATAACACAGGATTCATCTTCCTAACTGCAACAGTGTTTAAGATATAATGGTTATGCATATTAATGAGTTCACATGACCATATATGGTTATCTGTTATTTTAATCAAATCTCTTGTTCACTGTTGTCATAATGACACAGGATTTATCTTCCTAACTGCGACAGTGTTTAAGATATAATGGTTATGCATATTAATGAGTTCACATGACCATATATGGTTATCTGTTATTTTAATCAAATCTCTTGTTCACTGTTGTCATAATGACACAGGATTCATCTTCCTAACTGCAACAGTGTTTGAGATATAACGATTACGCATATTAATGAGCTCACATGACCATGTATGGTCATCTGTTATTTTAATCAAATCTTTTGTTCAATGTTGTCATAATAACACAGGATTCCACTTCCTAACTGCAACAGTGTTTGAGATATGACAGTTATGCATATTAATGAGCTCACATGACCATATATGGTCATTTGTTATTTTAATCGAATCTCTTGTTCAACGTTGTGATAATAACACAGGATTCATCATCTTCACTACAACAGTGCTTGAGTTATAACAGTTATGCATATTAATGAGGTTAGAAGCCCCCACCCCATGGGTGCCCAGCCACGTGGCCTAGCAGTGTGCTATTGGGGCAAAATGATGCATCTGATGACACAAATGCACATACAAAATTTGAAAGAAATCAGACTAATACAAAACATGTAGTTGCATAATTTCTATTTTCACAAAATCCAAGATGGCGGCCAAACCATGTGACTGATCAAAATAATATTATTTTTCTCATATGAAGCTAAGGCTAGGCATGGTAAATATAAAAACACCTAGTAGATTGGTTGAATCGTCTCTGAGAAACAAATGCCCAAACTTTTGGTCAATTTTGCTTAAAATCCAAGATGGCGGCCAAACCATGTGACTGATCTGAAATCTTTCTTAGGTTTCTGAAAGGGTTTGATATACAGATGCCATGAAGCAAAATTGAAAATAATTCCTCAAGTGTTGCCAGAGTAAAAAACTACTTCCTGTTTAGAAGAAATCCAAAATGGTGGCCAAACCACGTGACCAATCGTAATAATTTTTTCAAACATAAATGGGATTCATATATAGAAGCTAAATACTACATATGATAGCATTCTGCTTGGTGGTTCTGAAGAAGAAGATTTTTTAGTGTTTTTTGCCGTTTTTAGGAAAAACAAAATGGCGGGAAAAGTCACGTGACCGCTAAAGTTTTTATTGCTGATATCTATTACACATGAGTTGTACTATATACCATAAACAAATCTAGACGCCTAGACCCTCAGAAAGTGGTCAAACAGCCACTTCCGGTTTTATTTCATTTCAACATGGCTGCCAAACTAATTGACCAATCGAAATTCTGAAAGCATGTTGCACCAGTTCACATTAGGGACTATCAGTATAGAGCATTTTCAGACTATTCAGTTCAGCAGTTTTCTCAAACGGCTTGACGAAAAAAGTTACGGAAGAAAGAAAGAAAGAAAGAAGAAATTAAAGCCGCAAGCGGCGTCACCGGGGCCCAAGCTGACAAGATTCTGTTTCATAATTAATGAGGTCACATGTTAGACAATCAGGTAGCTTGAATTATCAGTAACATGAGGTCAAAATGAAGTTGGTACCATGTATTTACCTGGTTTCGTTATCGAAATATGGTTTTCAGGATATATAATGAGCGATGTTCTTATGCACAATAATGAGATTACATAATCATATATAGCCATTTCTAATGTCAGTTACATCTTTCATTCAATGTCTTCATAATGACACTAGTTACATGTTCGGCTCTGCGACAGTGTTTTAGATATGACTGCTATGCATATTAATGAGTTCACATGACCATATATGGTCATCTGTTATTTTAATCAAATCTCTTGTTCAATGTTGTCATAATAACACAGGATTCATCTTCCTAACTGCAACAGTGTTTAAGATATAATGGTTATGCATATTAATGAGCTCACATGACCATAAATGGTCAATTGTTATTTTAATCAAATCTCTTGTTCACTGTTGTCATAATAACACAGGATTCATCATCCTAACTACAACAGTGCTTGAGTTATAACAGTTATGCATATTAATGAGGTTAGAAGCCCCCACCCCATGGGTGCCCAGCCACGTGGCCTAGCAGTGTGCTATTGGGGCAAAATGATGCATCTGATGACACAAATGCACATACAAAATTTGAAAGAAATCAGACTTATACAAAACATGTAGTTGCATAATTTCTAATTTCACAAAATCCAAGATGGCGGCCAAACCACGTGACTGATCAAAATAATATTATTTTTCTCATATGGAGCTAAGGCCAGGCATGGTAAATATAAAAACATATAGTAGATTGGTTGAATCGTCTCTGAGAAACAAATGCTCAAACTTTTGGTCAATTTTGCTTAAAATCCAAGATGGCGGCCAAGCCATGTGACTGATCTGAAATCTTTTTTAGGTTTCTGAAAGGGTTTGATATAGAGATGCCATGAAGCAAAATAGAAAATAATCCCTCAAGTGTTGCCAGAGTAAAAAACTACTTCCTGTTGAGAAGAAATCCAAAATGGTGGCCAAACCACGTGACCAATCGTAATAATTTTTTCAAACGTAAATGGGCATCATATATAGAAGCTAAATAATACATATGAGAGCATTCTGCTAGGTGGTTCTGAAGAAGAAGATTTTAAAGTGTTTTTTGCCGTTTTTAGTAAAAACAAAATGGCGGGAAAAGTCACGTGACCGCTAAAGTTTTTATTGCTGATATTTATTACACATGAGTTGTACTATATACCATAAAAAAATCTAGAGGCCTAGACCCTCAGAAAGTGGTCAAACAGCCACTTCCGGTTTTATTTCAATCCAATATGGCTGCCAAACTAATTGGCCAATCAAAATTCTGAAAGCATGTTGCACCAGTTCACATTAGGGACTATCAGTATAGAGCATTATCAGACCATTCCGTTAAGCGTTTTTTTCAAACGGCTTGACGAAAAAAGTTACGGAAGAAAGAAGAAGAAAGAAAGAAGAAAAAACCGGACAATAAGAATAGGGGCCTCGCCCTTTGGGCTTGGGCCCCTAATTAAAGCCGCAAGCGGCGTCACCGGGGCCCAAGCTGATAAGATTCTGTTTCATAATTAATGAGGTTACATGTCAGACAATCAGGTAGCTCTTATTATCAGTAACATGAGGTTGAAATGAAGTTGGTACCATGTATTTACCTGCTTTGGTTATCGAAATATGGTTTTCAGGATATATAATGAGCCATGTTCTTATGCACAATAATGAGATTACATAATCATATATAGCCATTTCTAATGTCAGTTACATCTTTCATTCAATGTCTTCATAATGACACTAGTTACATGTCCTGCTCTGCGACAGTGTTTCAGATATGACTGCTATGCATATTAATGAGTTCACATGACCATATATGGTAATCTGTTATTTTAATCAAATCTCTTGTTCAAGGTTGTCATAATAACACAGGATTCATCATCCTAACTACAACAGTGCTTGAGTTATAACAGTTATGCATATTAATGAGGTTAGAAGCCCCCACCCCATGGGTGCCCAGCCACGTGGCCTAACAGTGTGCTATTGGGGCAAAATGATGCATCTGATGACACAAATGCACATGCAAAATTTGAAAGAAATCAGACTAATACAAAACATGTAGTTGCATAATTTCTATTTTCACAAAATCCAAGATGGCGGCCAAACCACGTGACTGATCAAAATAAATATGATTTTCAGGATGTATAATGAGCCATGTTCTTATGCACAATAATGAGTTTACATAATCATATATAGCCATTTCTAATGTCAGTTACATCTTTCATTCAATGTCTTCATAATGACACTAGTTACATGTCCTGCTCTGCGACAGTGTTTTAGATATGACTGCTTTGCGTATTAATGAGTTCACATGACCATATATGGTCATCTGTTATTTTAATCAAATCTCTTGTTCACTGTTGTCATAATAACACAGGATTCATCTCCCTAAATGCAACAGTGTTTAGGATATAATGGTTATGCATATTAATGAGTTCACATGACCATATATGGTCATCTGTTATTTTAATCAAATATCTTGTTCAATGTTGTCATAATAACACAGGATTCCACTTCCTAACTGCAACAGTGTTTGAGATATGACAGTTATGCATATTAATGAGCTCACATGACCATATATGGTCATTTGTTAATTTAATCGAATATCTTGTTGATTGTTGTCATAATAACACAGGATTCATCATCCTAACTACAACAGTGCTTGAGTTATAACAGTTATGCATATTAATGAGGTTAGAAGCCCCCACCCCATGGGTGCCCAGCCATGTGGCCTAACAGTGTGCTATTGGGGCAAAATGATGCATCTGATGACACAAATGCACATATAAAATTTGAAAGAAATCAGACTAATACAAAACATGTAGTTGCATAATGTCTATTTTCACAAAATCCAAGATGGCGGCCAAACCATGTGACTGATCAAAATAATATTATTTTTCTCGTATGGAGCTAAGGGCAGGCATGGTAAATATAAAAACATCTAGTAGATTGGTTGAATCGTCTCTGAGAAACAAATACCCAAACTTTTTGTCAATTTTGCTTAAAATCCAAAATGGCGGCCAAACCATATGACTGATCTGAATTTTTTTTTCAGATTTTTGAAAGGGTTTGATACACTGATGCCATGAAGCAAAATTGAAAATAATCCCTCAAGTGTTGCCAGAGTAAAAAACTACTTCCTGTTTAGAAGAAATCCAAAATGGTGGCCAAACCACGTGACCAATCGTAAAAAAATATTCAAACATAAATGGGATTCATATATAGAAGCTAAATACTACATATGAGAGCATTCTACTTGGTGGTTCTGAAGAAGAAGATTTTTAAGTGTTTTTTGCCGTTTTTAGGAAAAACAAAATGGCGGGAAAAGTCACATGACCGCTAAAGTTTTTATTGCTGATATTTATTACACATGAGTTGTACTATATACCATAAAAAAATCTAGACGCCTAGACCCTCAGAAAGTGGTCAAACAGCCACTTCCGGTTTTATTTCAATCCAATATGGCTGCCAAACTAATTGACCAATCAAAATTCTGAAAGCATGTTGCACCAGTTCACATTAGGGACTATCAGTATAGAACATTATCAGACCATTCCGTTCAGCGGTTTTCTCAAACGGCTTGACGAAAAAAGTTACGGAAGAAAGAAAGAAAGAAGAAAGAAGAATTAAAGCCGCAAGCGGCATCACCGGGGCCCAAGCTGATCTATCATGACAAGATTCTGTTTCATAATAAATGAGGTCACATGTTAGACAATCAGGTAGCTTGTATTATCAGTAACATGAGGTCAAAATGAAGTTGGTACCATGTATTTACCTGGTTTGGTTATCGAAATATGGTTTTCAGGATATATAATGAGCCATGTTCTTATGCACAATAATGAGATTACATAATCATATATAGCCATTTCTAATGTCAGTTACATCTTTCATTCAATGTCTTCATAATGACACTAGTTACATGTCCTGCTCTGCGACAGTGTTTCAGATATGACTGCTATGCATATTAATGAGTTTACATGACCATATATGGTCATCTGTTATTTTAATCAAATCTCTTGTTCATTGTTGTCATAATAACACAGGATTCATCTTCCTAACTGCAACAGTGTTTAAGATATAATGGTTATGCATATTAATGAGTTCACATGACCATATATGGTCATCTGTTATTTTAATCAAATCTCTTGTTCACTGTTGTCATAATAACACAGGATTCATCTTCCTAACTGCAACAGTGTTTAAGATATAATGGTTATGCATATTAATGAGTTCACGTGACCATATATGGTCATCTGTTATTTTAATCAAATCTCTTGTTCAACGTTGTCATGATAACACAGGAATCATCTTCCTAACTCCAACAGTGCTTGAGATATATCAGTTATGCATATTAATGAGGTTAGAAGCCCCCACCCCATGGGTGCCCAGCCACGTGGCCTAACAGTGTGCTATTGAGGCAAAATGATGCATCTGATGACACAAATGCACATACAAAATTTGAAAGAAATCAGACAAAACATGTAGTTGCATAATTTCTATTTTCACAAAATCCAAGATGGCGGCCAAACCACGTGACTGATAAAAATAATATTATTTTTCTCGTATGCAGCTAAGGCCAGGCATGGTAAATATGAAAACATCTAGTAGATTGGTTGAATCATCTCTGAGAAACAAATACCCAAACTTTTGGTAAATTTTGCTTAAAATCCAAAATGGCGGCCAAATCATGTGACTGATCTGAAATTTTTTTTAGGTTTCTGAAAGGGCTTGAAACACAGATGCCATGAAGCAAAATTGAAAATATTCCCTCAAGTGTTGCCAGAGTAAAAAACTACTTCCTGTTTAGAAGAAATCCAAAATGGTGGCCAAACCACGTGACCAATCGTAATATTTTTTTCAAACGTAAATGGGATTCATATATAGAAGCTAAATACAACATATGAGAGCATTCTGCTAGGTGGTTCTGAAGAAGAAGATTTTCAAGTGTTTTTTGCCGTTTTTAGGAAAAACAAAATGGCGGGAAAAGTCACGTGACCGCTAAAGTTTTTATTGCTGATATCTATTACACATGAGTTGTACTATATACCATAAAAAAATCTAGACGCCTAGACCCTCAGAAAGTGGTCAAACAGCCACTTCCGGTTTTATTTCAATCCAATATGGCTGCCAAACTAATTGACCAATCGAAATTCTGAAAGCATGTTGCACCAGTTCACATTAGGGACTATCAGTATAGAGCATTATCAGACCATTCCGTTCAGTGGTTTTCTCAAACGGCTTGACGAAAAAAGTTACGGAAGAAAGAAAGAAAGAAAGAAAGAAAAAACTGAACGATAATAATAGGGGCCTCGCCCTTTGGGCTTGGGCCCCTAATTAAAGCCGCAAGCGGCGTCACCGGGGCCCAAGCTGACAAGATTCTGTTTCATAATTAATGTGGTCACATGTTAGACAATCAGGTAGCTTGAATTATCAGTAACATGAGGTCAAAATGAAGTTGGTACCATGTATTTACCTGGTTTGGTTATCGAAATATGGTTTTCAGGATATATAGTGAGCCATGTTCTTAATAATGAGATTACATAATCATATATAGCCATTTCTAATGTCAGTTACATCTTTCATTCAATGTCTTCATAATGACACTTGTTACATGTCCTGCTCTGCGACAGTGTTTTAGATATGACTGCTTTGCATATTAATGAGTTTACATGACCATATATGGTCATCTGTTATTTTTAATCAAATCTCTTGTTCACTGTTGTCATAATAACACAGGATTCATCTTCCTAACTGCAACAGTGTTTAAGATATAATAGTTATGCATATTAATGAGTTCACATGACCATATATGGTTATCTGTTATTTTAATCAAATCTCTTGTTCACTGTTGTCATAATAACACAGGATTCATCTTCCTAACTGCAACAGTGTTTAAGATATAATGGTTATGCATATTAATGAGTTCACATGACCATATATGGTCATGTGTTATTTTAATCAAATCTCTTGTTCACTGTTGTCATAATAACACAGGATTCATCTTCCTAACTGCGAGTGTTTTAGATATGACTGCTATGCATATTAATGAGTTCACATGACCATATATGGTCATTTGTTATTTTAATCGAATCTCTTGTTCAAGGTTGTCATAATAACACAGGATTCATCATCCTAACTACAACAGTGCTTGAGTTATAACAGTTATGCATATTAATGAGGTTAGAAGCCCCCACCCCATGGGTGCCCAGCCACGTGGCCTAACAGTGTGCTATTGGGGCAAAATGATGCATCTGATGACACAAATGCACATACAAAATTTGAAAGAAATCAGACTAATACAAAACATGTAGTTGCATAATTTCTATTTTCACAAAATCCAAGATGGCGGCCAAACCACGTGACTGATCAAAATAATATTATTTTTCTAGTATGCAGCTAAGGCCAGGCATGGTAAATATAGAAACATCTAGTAGATTGGTTGAATCGTCTCTGAGAAACAAATACCCAAACTTTTGGTCAATTTTGCTTAAAATCCAAGATGGCGGCCAAACCGTGTGACTGATCTGAATGTTTTTTTAGGTTTCTGAAAGGGCTTGATACACAGATGCCATGAAGCAAAATTGAAAATATTCCCTGAAGTGTTGCCAGAGTAAAAAACTACTTCCTGTTTAGAAGAAATCCAAAATGGTGGCCAAACCACGTGACCAATCGTAAACATTTTTTCAAACATAAATGGGATTCATATATAGAAGCTAAATACTACATATGAGAGCATTCTGCTTGGTGGTTCTGAAGAAGAAGATTTTCAAGTGTTTTTTGCCGTTTTTAGGAAAAACAAAATGGCGGGAAAAGTCACATGACCGCTAAAGTTTTTATTGCTGATATTTATTACACATTAGTTGTACTATATACCATAAAAAAATCTAGACGCCTAGACCCTCAGAAAGTGGTCAAACAGCCACTTCCGGTTTTATTTTAATCCAATATGGCTGCCAAACTAATTGTCCAATCGAAATTCTGAAAGCATGTTGCACCAGTTCACATTATGGACTATCAGTATAGAGCATTATCAGACCATTCTGTTCAGCGGTTTTCTCAAACGGCTTGACGAAAAAAGTTACGGAAGAAAGAAAGAAAGAAAGAAAGAAAAAACTGAACGATAATAATAGGGGCCTCGCCCTTTGGGCTTGGGCCCCTAATTAAAGCCGCAAGCGGCATCACCGGGGCCCAAGCTGACAAGATTCTGTTTCATAATTAATGTGGTCACATGTTAGACAATCGGGTAGCTTGAATTATCAGTAACATGAGGTCAAAATGAAGTTGGTACCATGTATTTACCTGGTTTGGTTATCGAAATATGGTTTTCAGGATATATAATGAGCCATGTTCTTAATAATGAGATTACATAATCATATATAGCCATTTCTAATGTCCGTTACATCTTTCATTCAATGTCTTCATAATGACACTTGTTACACGTCCTGCTCTGCGACAGTGTTTTAGATATGACTGCTTTGCATATTAATGAGTTCACATTACCATATATGGTCATCTGTTATTTTTAATCAAATCTCTTGTTCACTGTTGTCATAATAACACAGGATTCATCTTCCTAACTGCAACAGTGTTTAAGATATAATGGTTATGCATATTAATGAGTTCACATGACCATATATGGTTATCTGTTATTTTAATCAAATCTCTTGTTCACTGTTGTCATAACACAGAATTCATCTTCCTAACTGCAACAGTGTTTAAGATATAATGGTTATGCATATTAATGAGTTCACATGACCATATATGGTCATCTGTTATTTTAATCAAATCTCTTGTTCACTGTTGTCATAATAACACAGGATTCATCTTCCTAACTGCGACAGTGTTTTAGATATAACGATTACGCATATTAATGAGCTCACGTGACTATATATGGTCATCTGTTATTTTAATCAAATCTTTTGTTCAATGTTGTCATAATAACACAGGATTCCACTTCCTAACTGCAACAGTGTTTGAGATATGACAGTTATGCATATTAATGAGCTCACATGACCATATATGGTCATTTGTTATTTTAATCGTATCTCTTGTTTAACGTTGTCATAATAACACAGGATTCATCATCCTAACTACAACAGTGCTTGAGTTATAACAGTTATGCATATTAATGAGGTTAGAAGCCCCCCACCCCATGGGTGCCCAGCCACGTGGCCTAACAGTGTGCTATTGGGGCAAAATGATGCATCTGATGACACAAATGCACATACAAAATTTGAAAGAAATCAGACTAATACAAAACATGTAGTTGCATAATTTCTATTTTCACAAAATCCAAGATGGCGGCCAAACCACGTGACTGACTAAAATAATGTTATTTTTCTCGTATGCAGCTAAGGCCAGGCATGGTAAATATAAAAACATCTAGTAGATTGGTTGAATCGTCTCTGAGAAACAAATACCCAAACTTTTGGTCAATTTTGCTTAAAATCCAAAATGGCGGCCAAACCATGTGACTGATCTGAAATTTTTTTTAGGTTTCTGAAAGGGCTTGATACACAGATGCCATGAAGCAAAATTGAAAATATTCCCTCAAGTGTTGCCAGAGTAAAAAACTACTTCCTGTTTAGAAGAAATCCAAAATGGTGGCCAAGCCACGTGACCAATCGTAAACATTTTTTCAAACATAAATGGGATTCATATGTAGAAGCTAAATACTACATATGAGAGCATTCTGCTTGGTGGTTCTGAAGAAGAAGATTTTCAAGTGTTTTTTGCCGTTTTTAGGAAAAACAAAATGGCGGGAAAAGTCACATGACCGCTAAAGTTTTTATTGCTGATATTTATTACACATGAGTTGTACTATATACCATAAAAAAATCTAGACGTCTAGACCCTCAGAAAGTGGTCAAACAGCCACTTCCGGTTTTATTTCAATCCAATATGGCTGCCAAACTAATTGTCCAATCGAAATTCTGAAAGCATGTTGCACCAGTTCACATTATGGACTATCAGTATAGAGCATTATCAGACCATTCTGTTCAGCGGTTTTCTCAAACGGCTTGACGAAAAAAGTTACGGAAGAAAGAAAGAAAGAAGAAAGAAGAAAAAACCGGACAATAAGAATAGGGGCCTCGCCCTTCAGGCTTGGGCCCCTAAAAACCGGACAATAAGAATAGGGGCCTCGCCCTTCAGGCTTGGGCCCCTAAAAAACCGAACAATAAGAATAGGGGCCTCGCCCTTTGGGCTTGGGCCCCTAATTAAAGCCGCAAGCGGCGTCACCGGGGCCCAAGCTGACAAGATTCTGTTTCATAATTAATGTGGTCACATGTTAGACAATCAGGTAGCTTGAATTATCAGTAACATGAGGTCAAAATGAAGTTGGTACCATGTATTTACCTGGTTTGGTTATCAAAATATGGTTTTCAGGATATATAATGAGCCATGTTCTTAATAATGAGATTACATAATCATATATAGCCATTTCTAATGTCAGTTACATCTTTCATTCAATGTCTTCATAATGACACTTGTTACATGTCCTGCTCTGCGACAGTGTTTTAGATATGACTGCTTTGCATATTAATGAGTTCACATGACCATATATGGTCATCTGTTATTTTTAATCAAATCTCTTGTTCACTGTTGTCATAATAACACATGATTCATCTTCCTAACTGCAACAGTGTTTAAGATATAATGGTTATGCATATTAATGAGTTCACATGACCATATATGGTTATCTGTTATTTTAATCAAATCTCTTGTTCACTGTTGTCATGATGACACAGGATTTATCTTCCTAACTGCCACAGTGTTTAAGATATAATGGTTATGCATATTAATGAGTTCACATGACCATATATGGTTATCTGTTATTTTAATCAAATCTCTTGTTCACTGTTGTCATAATGACACAGGATTCATCTTCCTAACTGCAACAGTGTTTGAGATATAACGATTACGCATATTAATGAGCTCACATGACTATATATGGTCATCTGTTATTTTAATCAAATCTCTTGTTCACTGTTGTCATAATAACACAGGATTCATCTTCCTAACTGCGACAGTGTTTTAGATATGACTGCTATGCATATTAATGAGTTCACATGACCATATATGGTTATCTGTTATTTTAATCAAATCTCTTGTTCACTGTTGTCATAATGACACAGGATTTATCTTCCTAACCTCGACAGTGTTTAAGATATAATGGTTATGCATATTAATGAGTTCACATGACCATATATGGTTATCTGTTATTTTAATCAAATCTCTTGTTCACTGTTGTCATAATGACACAGGATTCATCTTCCTAACTGCAACAGTGTTTGAGATATAACGATTACGCATATTAATGAGCTCACATGACTATATATGGTCATCTGTTATTTTAATCAAATCTCTTGTTCACTGTTGTCATAATAACACAGGATTCATCTTCCTAACTGCGACAGTGTTTTAGATATGACTGCTATGCATATTAATGAGTTCACATGACCATATATGGTTATCTGTTATTTTAATCAAATCTCTTGTTCACTGTTGTCATAATGACACAGGATTTATCTTCCTAACCTCGACAGTGTTTAAGATATAATGGTTATGCATATTAATGAGTTCACATGACCATATATGGTTATCTGTTATTTTAATCAAATCTCTTGTTCACTGTTGTCATAATGACACAGGATTCATCTTCCTAACTGCAACAGTGTTTTAGATATGACTGCTATGCATATTAATGAGTTCACATGACCATATATGGTTATCTATTATTTAATCAAATCTCTTGTTCAAGGTTGTCATAATAACACAGGATTCATCATCCTAACTACAACAGTGCTTGAGTTATAACAGTTATGCATATTAATGAGGTTAGAAGCCCCCCACCCCATGGGTGCCCAGCCACGTGGCCTAACAGTGTGCTATTGGGGCAAAATGATCCATCTGATGACACAAATGCACATACAAAATTTGAAAGAAATCAGACTAATACAAAACATGTAGTTGCATAATTTCTATTTCCACAAAATCCAAGATGGCGGCCAAACCACGTGACTGATCAAAATAATATTATTTTTCTCGTATGCAGCTAAGACCAGGCATGGTAAATATAACAACATCTAGTAGATTGGTTGAATCGTCTCTGAGAAACAAATACCCAAACTTTTGGTCAATTTTGCTTAAAATCCAAAATGGCGGCCAAACCAAGTGACTGATCTGAAATTTTTTTTAGGTTTCTGAACGGGCTTGATACACAGATGCCATGAAGCAAAATTGAAAATATTCCCTCAAGTGTTGCCAGAGTAAAAAACTACTTCCTGTTTAGAAGAAATCCAAAATGGTGGCCAAACCACGTGACCAATCGTAAACATTTTTTCAAACATAAATGGGATTCATATATAGAAGCTAAATACTACATATGAGAGCATTCTGCTTGGTGGTTCTGAAGAAGAAGATTTTTAAGTGTTTTTTGCCGTTTTTAGGAAAAACAAAATGGCGGGAAAAGTCACATGACCGCTAAAGTTTTTATTGCTGATATTTATTACACATGAGTTGTACTATATACCATAAAAAATCTAGACGCCTAGACCCTCAGAAAGTGGTCAAACAGCCACTTCCGGTTTTATTTCAATCCAATATGGCTGCCAAACTAATTGACCAATCGAAATTCTGAAAGCATGTTGCACCAGTTCACATTAGGGACTATCAGTATAGAGCATTATCAGACCATTCCGTTCAGCGGTTTTCTCAAACGGCTTGACGAAAAAAGTTACGGAAGAAAGAAAGAAAGAAAGAAAGAAGAAATTAAAGCCGCAAGCGGCGTCACCGGGGCCCAAGCTATCAGACGAATTCCGTCATCTTTAATTTTAGTGAGAGCTCTTGTTTACCATCATCTTAATAATGTAGATCAGGTAGTTTGAATGATCAGTTACATGAGGTACACATGCAGTTAGTTGCATGTATTTACCTGGTCTGGTTATTGAGATATGGTTTTCAAAATATATAATGAGCCATGTGTTTATGGATAATAATGAGGTTACATGACCATATATGGCCAATTCTTATGTCAGTTACATCTTTTGTTTGATGCCTTCATTATGGTACAAGTTACATATTCCGTTCTGTATCAGTGTTACAGATATGACAGTTATGCATATTAATGAGCTCACATGACCATATATGGTCATTTGTTCTTTTAATCAAATTTCTTGTTCAACATTGTCATAATGACAAAGGATTCATCTTCCTAACTGCAACAGTGTTTGAGATATAATGGTTATGCATATTAATGAGTTCACGTGACTATATATGGTCATCTGTTATTTTAGTCAAATCTCTTGTTTAACGTCATCATATTAGCACAGGTTTCATCTTCCTAACTGCAACAGTGCTTGAGATATAGCAGTTATGCATATTAATGAGCTCACATGACCATATATGGTCATATGTTATTTTAATCAAATCTCTTGTTCACTCTTGTCATAATAACACAGGATTCCACTTCCTAACTGCAACAGTGTTTGAGATATGACAGTTATGCATATTAATGAGCTCACATGACCATATATGGTCATTTGTTATTTTAATCGAATCTCTTGTTCAAGGTTGTCATAATAACACAGGATTCATCATCCTAACTACAACAGTGCTTGAGTTATAACAGTTATGCATATTAATGAGGTTAGAAGCCCCCACCCCATGGGTGCCCAGCCACGAGGCCTAACAGTGTGCTATTGGGGCAAAATGATGCATCTGATGACACAAATGCACATACAAAATTTGAAAGAAATCAGACTAATACAAAACATGTAGTTGCATAATTTCTATTTTCACAAAATCCAAGATGGCGGCCAAACCACGTGACTGATCAAAGTAATATTATTTTTCTCGTATGCTGCTAAGGCCAGGCATGGTAAATATAGAAACGTCTAGTAGATTGGTTGAATCGTCTCTGAGAAACAAATACCCAAACTTTTGGTCAATTTTGCTTAAAATCCAAAATGGCGGCCAAACCATGTGACTGATCTGAAATTTTTTTTAGGTTTCTGAAAGGGCTTGATACACAGATGCCATGAAGCAAAATTGAAAATATTCCCTCAAGTGTTGCCAGAGTAAAAAACTACTTCCCGTTTAGAAGAAATCCAAAATGGTGGCCAAACCACGTGACCAATCGCAAACATTTTTTCAAACATAAATGGGATTCATATATAGAAGCTAAATACTACATATGTGTGCATTCTGCTTGGTGGTTCTGAAGAAGAAGATTTTTAAGTGTTTTTTGCCGTTTTTAGGAAAAACAAAATGGCGGGAAAAGTCACATGACCGCTAAAGTTTTTATTGCTGATATTTATTACACATGAGTTGTACTATATACCATTAAAAAATCTAGACGCCTAGACCCTCAGAAAGTGGTCAAACCGCCACTTCCGGTTTTATTTCAATCCAATATGGCTGCCAAACTAATTGACCAATCGAAATTCTGAAAGCATGTTGCACCAGATCACATTAGGGACTATAAGTATAGAGCATTTTCAGACTATTCAGTTCAGCAGTTTTCTCAAACGGCTTGACGAAAAAAGTTAACAATCAGATACTAGTAGCTTGTATTATCAGTAACATGAGGTCGAAATTAAGTTGGTACCATGTATTTACCTGGTATGATTATCGATCTTTGGTTTTTAGAATAATGAGCTGTGAGAATATGCATACTAATGAGGTTGCATGATCATATATGGTCATCTATTGTTTAGCATCTTCATTAAAACATATTATTTTTCTGCTCAGCAATCTGAAGAACTTCAGTAGAGACATGCAAATTTGCTATGGTCAGTCACACGATGTCTTAATTGATGACACCATAATATATGTAAATAATACTACAATTGCAACAACAAAAATGAGGAAAGTTTTTCGATCAGCTGTAGATTTGGATGACTGAAAGGAGATTCTTAATTTTAACCGCTAATTTTTGGTATTTTATGGCAGTTATAAAATTTACAAAATTTAGCGAAAGTTACTATGTCATAGCACCCCCAGAGAATTTGTTACTGCTACATAATTGACACCTATGTGTGAAGTCTGGTATAACAGGACGATTATTCAAGTAAAAAATGAATACAAACCGAGATTTAATTTATGTCCATAAGGAACTGGTATTTATTGTAATACTTAACAAGCAAAACATATTCTTGTACAGAGTGAATAATGTATAACGACTTACTATATTTCATTGGTTCACACATCTGTCACAGTGCTAGAAATGTCTGACACTGTGACTTCAGTATCTGGAATTCAATTAGTGAAATAAATTTTTGCTTGGAATTAATTTTTGCAGAAGCAACGATTCAGTAAAACTAAAATCTAGCAAATATAGCTTTTGACATGTACATTTTACATTCAACTCGTTAGAAGTCAGTAAAAAAAAAATACCATACAAAACATCAGATGATCTGAACAGTGAAAAATAATTCCAGCTATAAATTAAAGCCGCAAGCGGCGTCACCGGGGCCCAAGCTGACAAGATTCTGTTTCGTAATTAATGTGGTCACATGTTAGACAATCAGGTAGCTTGAATTATCAGTAACATGAGGTCAAAATGAAGTTGGTACCATGTATTTACTTGGTTTGGTTATCAAAATATGGTTTTCAGGATATATAATGAGCCATGTTCTTATGCACAATAATGAGATTACATAATCATATATTACATAATCATATATAGCCATTTCTAATGTCAGTTACATCTTTCATTCAATGTCTTCATAATGACACTAGTTACATGTCCTGCTCTGCGACAGTGTTTCAGATATGACTGCTATGCATATTAATGAGTTCACATGACCATATATGGTCATCTGTTATTTTAATCAAATCTCTTGTTCACTGTTGTCATAAGAACACAGGATTCATCTTCCTAACTGCAACAGTGTTTAAGATATAATGGTTATGCATATTAATGAGTTCACATGACCATATATGGTCATCTGTTAATCAAATCTCTTGTTCACTGTTGTCATAATAACACAGGATTCATCTTCCTAACTGCGACAGTGTTTTAGATATGACTGCTATGCATATTAATGAGTTCACATGACCATATATGGTTATCTATTATTTAATCAAATCTCTTGTTCACTGTTGTCATAATGACACAGGACACATCTTTCATTCAATGTCTTCATAATGACACTAGTTACATGTCCTACTCTGCGACAGTGTTTCAGATATGACTGCTATGCATATTAATGAGTTCACATGACCATATATGGTCATCTGTTATTTTAATCAAATCTCTTGTTCACTGTTGTCATAAGAACACAGGATTCATCTTCCTAACTGCAACAGTGTTTAAGATATAATGGTTATGCATATTAATGAGTTCACATGACCATATATGGTCATCTGTTATTTTAATCAAATCTCTTGTTCACTGTTGTCATAATAACACAGGATTCATCTTCCTAACTGCGACAGTGTTTTAGATATGACTGCTATGCATATTAATGAGTTCACATGACCATATATGGTTATCTGTTATTTTAATCAAATCTCTTGTTCACTGTTGTCATAATAACACAGGATTCCACTTCCTAACTGCAACAGTGTTTGAGATATGACAGTTATGCATATTAATGAGCTCACATGACCATATATGGTCATTTGTTATTTTAATCGAATCTCTTGTTCAAGGTTGTCATAATAACACAGGATTCATCATCCTAACTACAACAGTGCTTGAGTTATAACAGTTATGCATATTAATGAGGTTAGAAGCCCCCACCCCATGGGTGCCCAGCCACGTGGCCTAACATTGTGCTATTGGGGCAAAATGATGCATCTGATGACACAAATGCACATACAAAATTTGAAAGAAATCAGACTAATACAAAACATGTAGTTGCATAATTTCTATTTTCACATAATCCAAGATGGCGGCCAAACCACGTGACTGATCAAAATAATATTATTTTTCTCGTATGCAGCTAAGGCCAGGCATGGTAAATATAAAAACATATAGTAGATTGGTTGAATCGTCTCTGAGAAACAATTACCCAAACTTTTGGTCAATTTTGCTTAAAATCCAAAATGGCGGCCAAACCATGTGACTGATCTGAAATTTTGTTTAGGTTTCTGAAATAGTTTGATATACAGATGCCATGAAGCAAAATTGAAAATAATCCCTCAAGTGTTGCCAGAGTAAAAAACTACTTCCTGTTTAGAAGAAATCCAAAATGGTGGCCAAACCACGTGACCAATCGTAAACATTTTTTCAAACCTAAATCGGATTCATATATAGAAGCTAAATACAACACATGAGAGCATTCTACTTGGTGGTTCTGAAGAAGAAGATTTTTAAGTGTTTTTTGCCGTTTTTAGGAAAAACAAAATGGCGGGAAAAGTCACATGACCGCTAAAGTTTTTATTGCTGATATTTATTACACATGAGTTGTACTATATACCATAAAAAAAATCTAGACACCTAGACCCTCAGAAAGTGGTCAAACAGCCACTTCCGGTTTTATTTCAATCCAATATGGCTGCCAAACTAATTGGCCAATCAAAATTCTGAAAGCATGTTGCACCAGTTCATAGTAGAGCCTATCATTATAGAGCATTTTCAAACTATTTGGTTCAGCAGTTTTCTCAAACGGCTCGACGAAAAAAGTTACGGAAGAAAGAAAGAAAGAAAGAAAGAAATTAAAGCCGCAAGCGGCGTCACCGGGGCCCAAGCTGATAAGATTTTGTTTCATAATTAATGAGGTCACATGTTAGACAATCAGCTGCAGGTAGATTGTATTATCAGTAACATGAGGTCGAAATGAAGTTGGTACCATGTATTTACCTGGTTTGGTTATCAAAATATGGTTTTCAGGATATATAATGAGCCATGTTCTTATGCACAATAATGAGATTACATAATCATATATAGCCATTTCTAATGTCAGTTTCATCTTTCATTCAATGTCTTCATAATGACACGAGTTACATGTCCTGCTCTGCGACAGTGTTTTAGATATGACTGCTATGCATATTAATGAGCTCACATGACCATATATGGTCATCTGTTATTTTAATCAAATCTCTTGTTCACTGTTGTCATAATAACACAGGATTCATCTTCCTAACTGCAAGTGTTTAAGATATAATGGTTATGCATATTAATGAGTTCACATGACCATATATGGTCATCTGTTATTTTAATCAAATCTCTTGTTCACTGTTGTCATAATAACACAGGATTCATCTTCCTAACTGCAACAGTGTTTAAGATATAATGCTTACGCATATTAATGAGCTCACATGACCATATATGGTCATCTGTTATTTTAATCAAATCTCTTGTTCACTGTTGTCATAATAACACAGGATTCATTTTCCTAACTACAACAGTGTTTGAGATATAATGGTTATGCATATTAATGAGTTCACATGACCATATATGGTAATCTGTTATTTTAATCAAATCAATTGTTAAATGTTGTCATAATAACACAAGTTTCATCTTCCTAACTCGAACAGTGCTTGAGATATATCAGCTATGCATATTAATGAGGTTAGAAGCCCCCACCCCTTAGGCGCCTAGCGACAAAACCCACCCACGTGCCATTCGGTTGAAAGAATGCATCTCAAGAGTAGAATGTACATGTACAATTTTAGCCAAATCGGACCAATAGAACACATTTTGATGCACAAGATTTGTTTTCATAAAATCCAAGATGGCGGCCAAACCATGTGACTGATCAAAATAATATTATTTTTCTCATATGGAGCTAAGGCGCGCCATGGTAAATATAAAAACATCTAGTAGATTGGTTGAATCACCTCTGAGAAACAAATGCCAAAACTTTTGGTCAATTTTGCTTAAAATCCAAGATGGCGGCCAAACCATGTGACTGATCTGAAATCTTTTTTATGTTTCTGAAAGAGTTTGATATACTGATGCCATGTAGCAAAATTGAAAATATACCCTCAAGTGTTGCCAGAGTAAAAAACTACTTCCTGTTTAGAAGAAATCCAAAATGGTGGCCAAACCATGTGACCAATCGTAATAATTTTTTCAAACATAAATGGGCTTCATATATAGAAGCCAAATACTACATACAAGAGCATTCTGCTTGGTGGTTCTGAAGAAGAAGATTTTAAAGTGTTTTTTGCCGTTTTTCGGAAAAACAAAATGGCGGGAAAAGTCACATGACCGCTAAAGTTTTTATTGCTGATATCTATTACACATGAGTTGTACTATATACCATAAAAAAATCTAGTCGCCTAGACCCTCAGAAAGTGGTCAAACAGCCACTTCCGGTTTTATTTCAATTCAATATGGCTGCCAAACTAATTGACCAATCGAAATTCTGAAAGCATGTTGCACCAGTTCACATTATGGACTATCAGTATAGAGCATTATCAGATCATTCCGTTCAGGGGTTTTCTCAAACGGCTTGACGAAAAAAGTTACGGAAGAAAGAAAGAAAGAAAGAACAAGCGGCGTCACCGGGGCCCAAGCTGACAAGATTCTGTTTCATAATTAATGTGGTCACATGTTAGACAATCAGGTAGCTTGAATTATCAGTAACATGAGGTCAAAATGAAGTTGGTACCATGTATTTACCTGGTTTGGTTATCGAAATATGGTTTTCAGGATATATAATGAGCCATGTTCTTAATAATGAGATTACATAATCATATATAGCCATTTCCAATGTCAGTTACATCTTTCATTCAATGTCTTCATAATGACACTCGTTACATGTCCTGCTCTGCGACAGTGTTTTAGATATGACTGCTTTGCATATTAATGAGTTCACATGACCATATATGGTCATCTGTTATTTTTAATCAAATCTCTTGTTCACTGTTGTCATAATAACACAGGATTCATCTTCCTAACTGCAACAGTGTTTAAGATATAATGGTTATGCATATTAATGAGTTCACATGATCATATATGGTTATCTGTTATTTTAATCAAATCTCTTGTTCACTGTTGTCATAATAACACAGGATTCATCTTCCTAACTGCAACAGTGTTTAAGATATAATGGTTATGCATATTAATGAGTTCACATGACCATATATGGTTATCTGTTATTTTAATCAAATCTCTTGTTCACTGTTGTCATAATGACACAGGATTTATCTTCCTAACTGCGACAGTGTTTAAGATATAATGGTTATGCATATTAATGAGTTCACATGACCATATATGGTTATCTGTTATTTTAATCAAATCTCTTGTTCACTGTTGTCATAATGACACAGGATTCATCTTCCTAACTGCAACAGTGTTTGAGATATAACGATTACGCATATTAATGAGCTCACATGACCATGTATGGTCATCTGTTATTTTAATCAAATCTTTTGTTCAATGTTGTCATAATAACACAGGATTCCACTTCCTAACTGCAACAGTGTTTGAGATATGACAGTTATGCATATTAATGAGCTCACATGACCATATATGGTCATTTGTTATTTTAATCGAATCTCTTGTTCAACGTTGTGATAATAACACAGGATTCATCATCTTCACTACAACAGTGCTTGAGTTATAACAGTTATGCATATTAATGAGGTTAGAAGCCCCCACCCCATGGGTGCCCAGCCACGTGGCCTAGCAGTGTGCTATTGGGGCAAAATGATGCATCTGATGACACAAATGCACATACAAAATTTGAAAGAAATCAGACTAATACAAAACATGTAGTTGCATAATTTCTATTTTCACAAAATCCAAGATGGCGGCCAAACCATGTGACTGATCAAAATAATATTATTTTTCTCATATGAAGCTAAGGCTAGGCATGGTAAATATAAAAACACCTAGTAGATTGGTTGAATCGTCTCTGAGAAACAAATGCCCAAACTTTTGGTCAATTTTGCTTAAAATCCAAGATGGCGGCCAAACCATGTGACTGATCTGAAATCTTTCTTAGGTTTCTGAAAGGGTTTGATATACAGATGCCATGAAGCAAAATTGAAAATAATTCCTCAAGTGTTGCCAGAGTAAAAAACTACTTCCTGTTTAGAAGAAATCCAAAATGGTGGCCAAACCACGTGACCAATCGTAATAATTTTTTCAAACATAAATGGGATTCATATATAGAAGCTAAATACTACATATGATAGCATTCTGCTTGGTGGTTCTGAAGAAGAAGATTTTTTAGTGTTTTTTGCCGTTTTTAGGAAAAACAAAATGGCGGGAAAAGTCACGTGACCGCTAAAGTTTTTATTGCTGATATCTATTACACATGAGTTGTACTATATACCATAAACAAATCTAGACGCCTAGACCCTCAGAAAGTGGTCAAACAGCCACTTCCGGTTTTATTTCATTTCAACATGGCTGCCAAACTAATTGACCAATCGAAATTCTGAAAGCATGTTGCACCAGTTCACATTAGGGACTATCAGTATAGAGCATTTTCAGACTATTCAGTTCAGCAGTTTTCTCAAACGGCTTGACGAAAAAAGTTACGGAAGAAAGAAAGAAAGAAAGAAGAAAAAACCGGACAATAAGAATAGGGGCCTCGCCCTTCAGGCTTGGGCCCCTAAAAACTGAACGATAATAATAGGGGCCTCGCCCTTTGGGCTTGGGCCCCTAATTATTTTACAGTAGTCATAGGATATTTAATGTGAGCTGCTCAGTGATGTGCACTTTGTTTTAGTTATAGTTACTTTGGTCGCTGCATGTATGTACAGTACACTTTACTCGCCCAAGTACTCACTGTCAGAGGCATTACAGTAGTTGGCTATTGTTGCACATACCGTACTTGTTGGCTATTCTCGCTGTTGTTCATATTTGTCAACAGAACCGCGAATCGACGTGTACAACTTCCGGGTTTGTTGGCATGATTAATTCCGAAGTGATGACAATGGATAGTCCGAGTACTGAAGCAATCATTTACTAGTATCTTACTGAATGATCAATGCAAGTCCGTTTTCATGAGTAAACGAGCACCAGTTTTCAGAGAACTAATCTTTCTGAATTTTTCACATTGTTCTGTCTTATCACCTCCATGGTCTTGTTCACTTCTCGGAGTGACTTCGATCAATGTTTCGCGACAAGTTACTAGTAATTAAAACTCGCATACAATAAGGACGTACTGTATTATCATTAATACAATTGAAAGACTAACACCAAACAATGATAAAAGATTAAAAAATCTGGCAGATAAATGTAAAAAATCGCCAAAGACAAAAGGGACTATTTAGTTACCGATTGGCCTCGATTCCAAGACATTATATTAGCGTGACTAATAAGTATAAGTATAAACTATTCTTGAATTCATTTTTAATTGGATCTAGAGTTTTAAAATTTGTAAGTAAAATACACGTAACAATTTTTGTAATAAAATAGAATTTACTGCATATTTTCGAAGTACAATGACGAAAGCTGTGCATATCTGGGAACGAGGTTCGGTGAAAGGTCATTACCTGATTTCCTTGAAGGCGAGTACTACATTTTAAATACCTCTGTGTTTAATTACGAATATCATGATCTTAATTCGCTATCTAAGTATTCTTACTGCTTATTGTCAATCCATATATATTCTAGAATACCGTGACTGTGATTTTTTAATAATTTGTACCTGTTGTTGTTGAATTTTGAATGAAAGCAATTTGGCTTCAGGAGCATGACGCGTTTTTCAAATGACGTCATGTTTGATCCGGACCTACATTCGGACTGGCGTACAAGTGATAATAAAATAAAAGCGATTGATTTATCGATATTAACTATTGGGGCGCCGCCGTGAAACCAAATAAGAGACAAGTTGAGAAACTGGTTGTTGAGATTCCTATAAATTAGAAAGCTATACCATAATGTTTACAGTCAAACGATCTGGCTGGGTTCGTCTTTTTTTGTGTGGAAAAATTCCTTGCATATAAAAAAACATTGGCATTGCAAAACTGTGGTAAAAAGCAGATTGAAGATGAGGTACATTTCCTTATGCACTGCAGTCTTTACAATGAACACAGAATTGAATTATTCAAGTACTGTAAGGTAATTATACTAAATTTCAGTAAGTTAGATGAAATCGAAAAATTCAAAGCAATTATGAAATATTGTTGGGGAATAAGACTGCACAATACATACACAAATGTATGCGAATGAGATTTGAGCAGCTCCACCAAATTGAAAAATATTCTTTCCAAAATAGACTGTAATGTGATTTTAATGTGATTTTTCACTTCTTAGCAGTAATAGCTAGTGTATTGTATTGTACCGTACAAGTTTATCGTGATCCTTTGTGTGTTTGTAATATTATTTAGTTTTATTTAGCATTTTGTGTAGTTTATTAACCTTTCTTAGTTTATTTTATTTTATTTTATCTTTATTTTTAATTTTATACGACCATAGAACAACTCACTGTAGGTCGTTTTTGGTGTTGAATAAATATTATTATTATTATTATGATATAAAAGCCCTAATTACACGAAGAACAAATAAACAAATTTACTGGGGTATTTGAAACCAAAATTGTCATTCCAAATCATGAGCTAGTCAGCGATGGCCTTACAGTTAGATGACAATTTTGCATTTATTTTATTATCACTTGTATGCCAGCTGGCTGTGGAATTGAAAAAGTAAATTAAATAGATGTATTTATCATTTTTGTGGCATTGAAATAATTTTTCAAATACTTGCGACAGAAAATAAACTTAATATATTGTAATATTTCAAAATCTTAATACAAATGTTTTTTTAGTAAAAAGAAAGCTTGTATGGTGTTTGCTATGGTCTATGACATGGACCACACTGTGTTGTACCAGACACAGCATATGCAAAACAATTCTTTGTCTGTAATATGGCCTTAGATTTTATTTACGTCTTCTGAATTGTAGGAAATTGCAGTTTCAGCTTCGTAGTCAAACTTGTGTGTGTTATCTATCAACGCCATATTTGTATATAAAATTTTGACTGAATTTGTAATGAAAATCACCAAGTGCTGCTGAAGGTGTCTGTGATATGCTATTGCATGGTAATCCTTACCACACTAACAGCCAACTGTTTGGTCCATGAAGTATGTAGAAACAGTGGCAATTCTCCTGGTACCTTTGATCCAAGCTTTGCTTTGACTGCATTCTTCTTTTTAGCTCCGCTGTCGACTTTGTCGAACGGAGCTTATCATATGAGTGATTGTCCGTCGTCGTCCGTGTCAATGTTTTACTTTTTCGACTTCTTTTTGAAAACTACAAGCCTGAATGCTTTGATACTTGGTGTATATGTACCTTGGGGAGACCTCGCTCAGATTTGTTCATTTCATGATCATATCTTCAATTCTCTAATTTTGGTGAATATTTTTGTGATTTTTGGTAAAAAGTGATATTTTCGACTTCTTGTTAAAAACCTCAAGTCCAATTGCTTTGATGTTACATATATAGGTACTACATGTGGTTCTAACTCAGATTTGTTCATTTTGTAATGATATATTTAATTCTCTAATTTTGGTGAATATTTTTGTCATTTTTGGTAAAACGTTATATTTTCGACTTCTTGTTGAAAACCGCAAGTCCAATTGCTTTGATATTACATATATAGGTACTACATGTGGACCTCTCTCAGATTTGTTCATTTTGTAATGATATCTTCAATTCTCTAATTTTGGTGAATATTTTTATCATTTTTGGTAAAAAGTGATATTTTCGACTTCTTGTAAAAAACCAATAGTCTGATTGCTTTGATATTACATATATAGGTACTACATGTGGACCTCTCTCAGATTTGTTCATTTTGTGATGATATCTTCGATTCTATAATTTTGGTGAATATTTTTGTCATTTTTGGTAAAAAGTGATATTTTCGACTTCTTGTAAAAAACCAATAGTCTGATTGCTTTGATATTACATATTTAGATACTACATGTAGACCTTTCTCAGATTTGTTCATTTCGTGATGATATCTTCGATTCTATAATTTTGGTGAATATTTTTGTCATTTTTGGTAAAAAAGTGATATTTTCGACTTCTTGTAAAAAACCAATAGTCCAATTGCTTTGATATTACATATTTAGACACTACATGTAGACCTTTCTCAGATTTGTTCATTTCGTGATGATATCTTCGATTCTATAATTTTGGTGAATATTTTTGTCATTTTTGGTAAAAAAGTGATATTTTCGACTTCTTGTGAAAAACCAATAGTCCAATTGCTTTGATATATTATACATATAGGTACTACATGTGGACCTCTCTCAGATTTGTTCATTTTCTAATGATATCTTCTGTTCTTTAATTGCCATGTGCATTGCTAACAGCGGAGCTATCTCAGCCGACAGGCTGCTTGTTTAATGTTACTTTCTGTTCTTTAATTGAAATGTGCATTGCTAACAGCGGAGCTATCTCAGCCGAGAGGCTGCTTGTTACCTCCATGATAGGACGAAGTTCACTTATTTGTTGTTCACATTCAACGCATGCTAATTATTGCCTCTTGTATGTGGGATTTTAATTTAACATTTTTTGTATGTAATATTTGCTGTAATTTTTTCCTCCAAATTGTTTTCAATACCAATTTTTAGCTTCGCTGTCGACTTTGTCAAGCGGAGCTTATCATATGAGTGATTGTCCGTCGACGTCCGTGTCAATGTTTTACTTTTTCGACTTCTTGTTAAAAATCGCAAGTACAATTGCTTTGATATTACATATATAGGTACTACATGTGGACCTCTCTCAGATTTGTTCATTTTGTAATGATATCTTTAATTCTCTAATTTTGGTGAATATTTTTATCATTTTTGGTAAAAAGTGATATTTTCCACTTCTTGTTAAAAACCACAAGTCTGATTGCTTTGATATTACATATTGTCAAGCGGAGCTTATCATATGAGTGATTGTCCGTCGACGTCCGTGTCAATGTTTTACTTTTTCGACTTCTTGTTAAAAACCGCAAGTCCAATTGCTTTGATATTACATGTATAGGTACTACATGTGGATCTCTCTCAGATTTGTTCATTTTGTCATGATATCTTTAGTTCTCTAATTTTGGTGAATATTTTTGTAATTTTTGGTAAAAAGTGATATTTTTAGCTCCGCTGTCGACTTTGTCGAGCGGAGCTTATCATATGAGTGATTGTCCGTCGTCCGTGTCAATGTTTTACTTTTTCGACTTCTTCTTGAAAACTACAAGCCTAAATGCTTTGATACTTGGTGTATATGTACCTTGGATAGACCTCTCTTAGGTTTGTTCATTTCATGTTGATATCTTTAATTCTCTAATTTTGGTGAATATTTTTGTCATTTTTGGTAAAAACTGATATTTTCGACTTCTTGTTAAAAACCGCAAGTGCAATTGCTTTGATATTACATCTATAGGTACTACATGTGGACCTCTCTCAGATTTGTTCATTTTGTAATGATATCTTTAATTCTTTAATTTTGGTGAATATTTTTGTCATTTTTGGTAAAAACTGATATTTTCGACTTCTTGTTAAAAACCGCAAGTCCAATTGCTTTGATACTACATATATAGGTACTACATGTGGACCTCTCTCAGATTTGTTCATTTCGTGATGATATCTTCAATTCTCTAATTTTGGTGAATATTTTTGTCATTTTTGGTAAAAACTGATATTTTCGACTTCTTGTTAAAAACCGCAAGTGCAATTGCTTTGATATTACATATATAGGTACTACATGTGGACCTCTCTCAGATTTGTTCATTTTGTAATGATATCTTTAATTCTCTAATTTTGGTGAATATTTTTGTCATTTTTGGTAAAAACTGATATTTTCGATTTCTTGTTAAAAACCGCAAGTGCAATTGCTTTGATATTACATATATAGGTACTACATGTGGACCTCTCTCAGATTTGTTCATTTTGTAATGTTATCTTTAATTCTCTAATTTTGGTGAATATTTTTGTCATTTTTGGTAAAAACTGATATTTTCGACTTCTTGTTAAAAACCGCAAGTGCAAATGCTTTGATATTACATATATAGGTACTACATGTGGACCTCTCTCAGATTTGTTCATTTTGTAATGATATCTTTAATTCTCTAATTTTGGTGAATATTTTTGTCATTTTTTGGTGAAAAGTGATATTTTCGACTTCTTGTTAAAAACCGCAAGTCCAATTGCTTTGATACTACATATATAAGTACTACATGTGGACCTCTCTCAGATTTGTTCATTTTGTAATGATATCTTCAATTCTCTAATTTTGGTGAATATTTTTGTCATTTTTGGTAAAAAGTGATGTTTTTGACTTCTTGTTAAAAACCGCAAGTCCGATTGCTTTGATATTACATATATAGGTACTACATGTGGACCTCTCTCAGATTTGTTCATTTTGTGATGATATCTTCAATTCTCTAATTAATTTATTTTGGTGAATATTTTTGTAATTTTTGGTAAAAAGTGATATTTTCGACTTCTTGTTAAAAACTGTAAGTCCGATTGCTTTGATACTATACATATTGTTCATTTTCTAATGATGTCTTCAGTTCTTTAATTGAAATGTGCATTGCTAACAGCGGAGCTATCTCAGCCGAGAGGCTGCTTGTTTTTTAAAGTTCTGGAATGTGCACTAAAAAGAAGCTGAGATAATTGCTAATTTGCATAACAATTCATTCAGTAAGAAGTTTGCTAATGCTCATAATTAAAATGGCTGTTACAGTTTCAAATTTAAATGTATTATTGTTTTGTAAAAAGTTATATAGTGCATAATATGGAGACCCTGTCATTTCTTTTTTTCACCATGTTTTTTTTCAATTATTTATGTACAGCCTTTCTAAATCTTGCTAAGCATTCAAAAGAGATAATTTTGCACCTGTTATCTATATTTTAAAATCGTTTTTTGAGTATGTTTCACTATTCACAATTCTACAAAATTTCAACAATAGCCAAGACATTTTGGATAATAAAAATAAAAAAAAAAAATCCACTCCCAAGTGCCCACGAACCTGCATCAATACCTTAATTTCTTCTTCAATGCTCAGTTTATCTCTCTAAAACAACTGCTATTTAAATGAGTTATGGTAATTTGAACACGTTGGCACCATCCAGCTTTTTGGTTGGTTAATTAGCAACTTGATATATCTGGTCAATAAACATGTTTGTGTGCATTCAAAAAACATGGCAGATATCATATCGTATCACATTGGTCATTTACATATGACCGGGATCATTCGCTTATGGCGAAACTAAGTTGAATTTTACTTGCAGTTCATAACAATTCAAAGAATTTATTTTTCGTCCGTAATTATAATCACTACTAAGTAATACTTTTCAACACTAAGAAAACAAGTAAGATATTCATGCAGTATGGCCGGATTGCGCAATTGTATTATGATAATTTGCTACTATTATAAAGCAATGCTTTCATGTTTGTGTTTATTTGAAACTTCTGCTAGAATGTACTTTCCGTTAAAAAGAAAATTAAAAAAATGGATACATATTTATTTAATATACTAAGTATTTTTTTTTTTATCATGTGAACAGTTTTTTTGATTGACTATAATTTTTCAACATTACACGACGCCTATTTTAGAACAAAAGTAAGGCCTTTCATACTTCCCTGATGCCTATGCCTGATGCCTATACGACTTCTACTAGAGCATCATATGAGAAATTGTGAATGTTTGGTTGTCAATTATTCAAAAAGAATGGGTGCGACTTCTATTAGGGATGTGGCTTCTAATACAGATTTTATGGTACATCAAAAATTCTTATAAGTGATAATGAGTTTGCTATTTGAATCGCATGTGTTTGGAATATTCCTGTCAATAAGTATGTTTTTATTAGTACAAATCTGTGGAGTATATTTCAATTTTGTTAATTTGAAGTCAGCGAGTCATTTCAATGTGATTGCTTTGACCATACTGCTGCACTAACATAACAATATAATGTTTTCTTTGCCTTCGTATTTTGCAGGTGAGAATTAATTAACAGCTATATGATTGACATAGTGGTGTAAGGGAAAGTGTGCATGTTGGAACATAGTTAAGTACAAGAAGTTTTGCATTGTTAAAGCTGCATCTTCAATTTACATAATACATAGAAAATCTCTCACTTACCCTTGTGAGCATCCCAAGCTCTTTGGCTTTTGCGAATTTTATGAGAGTGATTGCAACTATTAAAATTATGTTTCATTTTGTAAATAAACCAGAGTATACATTTTAGTCAGTAACTCTATGCTGTCAACTGATAGTGTACACTTTACTCAGTAAATCTATGCTGTCAACTGATAGTATACATGTTACTCAGTAAATCTATGCTTTCACTGATAGTGTACAATAGTACCGGTATACAGTTTACTCAGTAAATCTATGCTGTCAACTGATAGTATACACTTTACTCAGTAAATCTATGCTGTCAACTGATAGTATACATGTTACTCAGTAAATCTATGCTTTCACTGATAGTGTACAGGTTACTCAGTAAATCTATGCTGTCAACTGATAGTGTGCTGTTTACTCAGTAAATCTATGCTGTCACCTGATAGTATACAGTTTACTCAGTAAATCTATGCTGTCACCTGATAGTATACAGTTTACTCAGTAAATCTATGATGTCACCTGATAATATACAGGTTACTCAGTAAATCTATGCTGTCAACTGATAGTGTACACTTTACTCAGTAAATCTATGCTGTCAACTGATAGTATACATGTTACACAGTAAATCTATGCTTTCACTGATAGCATAGATTTACTGAGTAAACTGTACACTATCAGTGAAAGCATAGATTTACTGAGTAACATGTATACTGGTACTATCAGTTGACAGTATAGATTTACTGAGTAAAGTGTACACTATCAGTGAAAGCATAGATTTACTGAGTAAACTGTACACTATCAGTTGACAGCATAGATTTACTGAGTAAAATGTATACTGGTACTATCAGTTGACAGCATAGATTCACTGAGTAAACTGTATACTATCAGATGACTGCATAGATTTACAGAGTAAACTGTATACTATCAACTGATAGCATAGATTTACACTAGCATAGTGTACAGGTTACTCAGTGAATCTATGCAGTCATCTGATAGTATACAGTTTACTCAGTGAATCTATGCTGTCAACTGATAGTACCAGTATACATTTTACTCAGTAAATCTATGCTGTTACTTGATAGTATACAGTTTACTCAGTAAATGGATTCTGATAACTGATAGCATAGATTTACTGAGTAACCTGTATACTGTCAACTAATAGCATAGATTTACTGAGTAACCTGTGCACTATGTTAGTGTAAATCTATGCTATCAGTTTATAGTATACAGGTTACTCAGTAAATCTATGCTGTCACCTGATACTATACAGTTTACTCAGTAAATCTATACTGTCACCTGATAGTATACAGGTTACTCAGTAAATCTATGCTGTCACCTGATACTATACAGTTTACTCAGTAAATCTATGATGTCATCTGATAGTATACAGTTTACTCAGTAAATCTATGCTGTTACTTGATAGTATACAGTTTACTCAGTAAACCTAAGCTGTTACCTGATAGTATACGTACGTAAACAATTTTAATTAGTTTAATTAATGGACATTGTTTTCTTTGCTTATATATTTTCAGGTGAGATTATGTCTTAAAGCTGCATTTTAATGGAGAAGGTCACCACCATTTTGTTATGATTGATATTGTTTGAAACAAAGAACAAATTTAATGGACTGGAGGAGTGTAGTGCACTTGTACTGCAGCAAATAGTGTGACATGTGGTAGTCAAATTCTAATAAATTAGTTTAATCTTCCTGCTTATGCCGATTAATAATATCAAGTATTGCTGCAACATTTCTGTGCGATGAACTTTTTCAACATTATTTTTAAATTTGCATGGAATATCATGCTCTCTGTGCACGCTGCATTTCAATTTATGTTTTATAAGTATGGGAAAAAAAGAACACACATATTGATGTAAGTAAAATGACAGTTTTCGCACAGCCTAATCGGGAAAAAATGTTTAACTAGTCTTAGTGTAATTGGTATTTTTTTTTACGATTATGAAATGATTTCATTCGACTTGTGATTTCTTATGACTGGGAAATTTGATTTTGGGAATGAATCAATAATATGCATTAAAACACTGTTTGCATCAGATGTCCATCATTATTGCTTACTGATAAAATATAAATGATTCCCTTTGGTAGGATAGTAAAAGGTTTTTGCATATTAGGTTGCTCACTGGTTGTGCTGTATGCACATAGGGATAATGTATTATTCTACAATCTGATTGTTCTTAGATTACTCAGATTGAAGTCTGCGTATGAAATTTTCAAATTTTCATAAGCCTTTAGTTATAGACTTTTAGTAAGTGACATTGACTCATGAGCTTGTCATTTTTTCATAAAGGGAAGGTAAATATTGATTACAAATAAACCTGTTACCCAAAACTATTACTAGTGCAGGCAAGTTATTTTTGGTGGATGTGCAATAAGTGATGAAATGTAGATTTACTTTATTGGAAGAATGGTTGGCATAGAAACTATTCGACTTGAATGTTGTTAATTTTTAAAACTCCAGTAAAGTACCAGTATGGAGTAATTGTGCACTTCCATTGATCAACACTGGTGTTGTTGCTTCAGTGTTTTTAAAAATGTTTGCAATGCATGTGTGAATAATGTATTCTGCGTTTTGGTTTATGTCTTGTTTCCAGATGCCTCGAAGTAAATACTGGAAGAAAGGAAGGAAACACAGAAGAAACTTGACCACAACAGAGGATCCTGGCCTCTTTACAAACAGGAATGACAACGACAGTAATAAGACTGAGGATCCTGGCCTCTTACAAAACAGGAATTTTGACATGGAGGATCCTATCCTCTCAAAAAACAGGACGACAGAGGATCCTGGCCTCCAGCAAAACAGGAATGACAGTAGTGAGGATCCTGGCCTCCAGCAAAACAGGAATGACAGTAGTGAGGATCCTGGCCTCCAGCAAAACAGGAATGATAGTGAGGATCCTGACCTCCAGCAAAACAGGAATGACGGTGAGGATCCTGACCTCCAGCAAAACAGGAATGATTGTGAGGATCCTGACCTCCAGCAAAACAGGAATGATTGTGAGGATCCTGACCTCCAGCAAAACAGGAATGATAGTGAGGTTTCTTGCCTCCTGCAAAACATGAATTACAGTGAGGTTTCGTGCCTCCAGCAAAACAGGAATGATTGTGAGGATCCTGACCTCCAGCAAAACAGGAATGATTGTGAGGATCCTGACCTCCAGCAAAACAGGAATGATTGTGAGGATCCTGACCTCCAGCAAAACAGGAATGATAGTGAGGTTTCTTGCCTCCTGCAAAACATGAATTACAGTGAGGTTTCGTGCCTCCAGCAAAACACAAATTACAGTACTGAGTATCTTGATGAATTTCAGGATGATGATTGTCAAAATGAGCAACGAAAGGACACAATGCTTACAAATGAATTCCGAACTGATGCAATAATTACTAATGAATTGAGAAACCAATGTGAAATAGATTACAAAAGATTTGATCAGCTTCAAAAGCTGTTCACTGACGGGAATGTAAATGCAATCAGTGGCAATTTTCATCAAGGAGATCCATTTGTTTTCCCATCAGAAAATGTTGGAAGACAGTGTGTTGCTAACTGCTTAATGTCACTTGTATACAGTAAAATTAAAAAAGTAATATCATGGGATAGTTATGATTTAGACACAATTTTGAAAGCTGGCAATGAATATTATAATGATTTGTCCTCTAGAATTAATGCAAAATATCTTTTAGTTTCTGAATTGGACAAAGAAGTGGAGTTATTTGACACACGATTTTCTGTCACAGTTGGTAACAGTTTAGTTGGTTTAATGAGTTCCCAGCAACATGTAGAAAGCGAGTTTGTTGTATCATTAGATAGTGCATTGTACAAAACATTGTCTGAATTTGATGCTTCTTTTATAACTTTTAATGGAGCAACGTTTGCTGTATTGAATGCAGATGGCATTTACTGTGTATTTGATTCACATTCAAGAAATTCTGAAGGCATGATTGAACCAGATGGCTCGAGTATTCTCTTGCAAATGAAAAATTTTGAGCAGGTGTATCAACACTGTTGCAATCTTGCAATATCCATGAATGTAAGTAAAAACACACAGTTTGAAGTAACAGGAATTAGTGTTGTTGCTTCAAAAGATGTAGCAAATGAAATTAACATAATGTCCAGTGATGATGATTTAGTGATTATAAACGAGTACAGAGAAGTTGTCTTCACATTTATGCCACTTGAGGCAAGTACATGTGCAGGTATTTGCACAACACTTGGTTTAACGTATGAACATCAAACTGAAACATATGGGCATATATATGGTTCTGAACTAAGAGATCCTTGTCATACTAGGAATATTGAAGGTGATGGTAATTGCTTGTTCAGAGCTTTATCGTATTGTATAAGTGGTACTGAGCAAAATCACCAGACTGTAAGAGACAAGATTGTGCAACACTTGCAGTTAAATGCCCAAATTTTTTCTCAATATATTAGACCAGAATACCAATCAGTTAATGATTATGTAACACGATCAAATATACAATTGCCTGGTGTATGGGGTACAGAGGTTGAAATTTTTGTCGCAGCTGATATGCTGGCAACAGATGTTTATACATTCAATGTTGATAGATGGCGACGATTTAGTCAAACTAGCAAAAACTCTGGTAATAGTACTAATGGTTTGTACCTAAAGCAGCGCAATGAAAATCACTATGAAGTTGTGAAGTGTGTAAAGATGCATGGTGGATCAAGGAATTGTACACATGGTAACTGTGATACAGAAAATGTTGATATTACTAAACACTGTGAAAGGTCATTTATGAATGCTAATGATAATGTACCTCTTGTAGGCGAGGTGAATCTACTCAAATCACAGTATTCAAACAAGGGGAGAAAACATAAATCTCTATCTAGACGTCAGCAATTGAAAGTCAGACGCGATAAATATCATGAAAAGAAAAACCTAACCATTGGTGAAAGTGTAATACCCAAATCAAATGCTAAGAAACAAAGTTATGTTAAGGAGCAAAAACTATATCACATAGATTCAGAATTTAGGGAGAGAAAGAAAAAGCAGAGTTATGACAAATATCATAAAAACGCCAAGTTCAGAGAAACAAAAAAAGCACGTTGTGCAGCTGTGTTTGCTGAAAAGTATCAACAAGATGTTGAATTCAGGGAAACAAAGAAAGCACTTTGTGCAGCTAAGTCTACTGAAAAGTATCAGCAGGATGTTGAATTCAGGGAAACAAAGAAAGCACGCTGTGCAGCTAAGTCTACTGAAAAGTATCAGCAGGATGTTGAATTCAGGGAAACAAAGAAAGCACGCTGTGCAGCTCAGTCTACTGAAAAGTATCAGCAGGATGTTGAATTCAGGGAAACAAAGAAAGCGAAATTTACAGACAGATATCAGCAAAATGTTGAATTCAGAGAAACTAAAAAGAAGCTGAGTGTACAAAAATATCATTGTGATGCAGATTATAAGCAGCGTTTGATTGAACGTAGTATTAACCAAAAACTGTGTATGAAAACAGAAAATGAAAACATTGAGCATGTTACAGCTGTATTCAAATGTGAAGTGTCCAAAGGACCAGATTGCGTTTGCAGTGTTTGTCATAGACGCCTATTTCGAAATCAAGTGATTATATGTAATAAACACGGTTTTGCAAGAGAATATCTTGCACAGAAGTGTATAACAGAAACCTATGTACATACATGCAACTTAACATGTAAGGAAGAATGTCAGTTAAAGAAAAGCTCTGCTGGTAAATTATGGATTTGTTATACATGTCAAAGAAAACTTTTGCATGGAAAGATGCCTGCAGAAGCGGTTGCAAACAACCTTGATCTGAAAGCCATTCCTGACGAATTAAAATGCCTCAATGATTTAGAGGAACATTTAGTAGCATTGCATATTCCATTTTTGAAAATGTTGGCTTTGCCAAGAGGTGGTCAAAAAGGCGTTCATGGGCCAGTTGTGTGTGTACCATCGAGTGTAGTGAAAGCAACAAGCTTTTTACCAAGAATTGAATCAGAGGATCAGACAATACGAGTGAAACTGAAGCGAAAGCTTACATACAAAGGTCACTACCAGTTTAAATGTGTTAAAAAAGGTAATGTAAAAAATGCGTTAGTATATCTTCAAAAGAATAATAAATGGTATGAAGATGTAAAATTCAATGTGGATTGGGAGAACACTCTATCAAGAAATGAAGGAAATGAGAATTCTTCTGATGAAGAACATAGTGAAACATCTGATGCAGAGAATGATCCAGACGATGTTCATGGAATGTTTGTAGACACTTGCTTACAACCACTTGACATAGGTCAGGAAGTTCTTGATTATCACTTTGATGATGTATGTGTTGCACCAGCAGAGCATAATAAACCAGTTAGAGTCTTGATGGACAAATGCAATGAAGCAAAATGCTTCCCAGTATTGTATCCAACTGGATCCCCAACACTTCAAGATGACCGTGAGGTTCGAATAACGCTAGGACGGTATCTACATACACGTTTGATGAATGCTGATGGTAGATTTGCCAGAAATATAGACTTCATATTCTATGCACAATATCTGTCTGAATTGGAACAGGTCCAGTCAAAAGTGTCAATTGCTCTTCGTAAAGGAAATGGTATTGCTTGTGGAGAGAAAGTGACATCAAAGGTTCTAACAAACAGAGACAAACTGATAGAGATTATAAAGTCTAATGAAGGCTACAAGTTTTTGAAGCCTATCCGAGGAACACCGCCTTATTGGCAAGCTACGCAAAAAGATATTTTTGCAATGATAAGACAATTAGGTATACCAACATGGTTTTGCTCATTTTCATCTGCTGACTTAAGGTGGAAAGAAATTGTGGAAACAATACTTCATGAACAGGGTGATTATAGCACTTCTGCTAATGATCTTGATTGGTCTCAGAAATGTGAAATACTAAGACAGAACCCAGTAACAGCAGCTAGAATGTTTGATCACAGATTCCATTATTTTTTAACTCGTGTAATAATGTCTTCAGCACATCCAATTGGGCATATTAAAGACTATTTTTACAGAGTAGAATTTCAACAACGTGGTTCACCACACACGCATTGCTTATTCTGGGTTGACAATGCTCCAATTGTTGACAATGATGCTGATGATAAAGTGGTTGATTTTGTTGACAAGTATGTAACTTGTAATATGCCTTCTCAAGATGAGGATTCAGAATTACATGAGATTGTAAACAAAGTCCAAAAACACAGCACAAGACATTCAAAATCTTGCAAGAAGAAAGGCACGAATTGCAGGTTCAATTTTCCACGACCTCCTTGCACAAGATCATTCATCTGTCGACCTGATAGTGAAACAGATGAGTTGCAATTAAAAAACGTTCTAGAAGAAGATTCTGATGTAACTGATGACGAAGATTCTGATATGGGAATACATAAATTGTCCATGACAAAAGAAAGTGCAAAGAAAATTCTTGGAAATGTTTGGAAAGCTCTTTCTGATAACCAAAAGGAATATGAAAGTGTAGATTCCTTATTCTCGGATATAGGAATTTCTCAGGAAATCTTTGAAAAGGCAAATAGATTGTTAACGAAAAAAACATCTGTTGTTTTGAAACGGCAGCCAAATGATGTATGGGTGAATCAGTATAATGCAGATTTAATCCGTTGTTGGGATGCCAATATGGATATCCAGTTTGTTGTTGATGCATATTCCTGTGTTGTATATATTGTTTCCTACATTTCCAAAGCAGAACGAGAGATGGGGTTATTGTTGGATCATGCTCAAAAAGAAGCTACAAATGAAGGCAATGTTGATGCCAAGAAAGCATTAAAACAGTTGGGAACTGTATACCTCCAAAACAGAGAAGTTAGTGCCCAAGAGGCTGTATATAGAGTATGTAATTTAAAGCTGAAACAGTCATCACGAAAAGTCCAGTTTATTCCTACTGGAGACAATCCTATTAAAATGAGTTTGCCATTTGAGGTCATCAGAAAGAAAAATGAAGGCGCTGATGTAGATGAAGAGGATATATGGATGACTAGCATAGTTGACAGATACAAAGCTAGACCAGATGGACAAGATTTTGATAGTTTGTGTCTTGCTGCATTCTGCTCAGAATACAGAATTCTTTCAACATTTGAAATGTCAAATGTCAATAATGACAAGAGAAGAAATCCAGCAGTAACATTAAAAAAGGACCTTGGTCATATGCAAAAAAGGTCTAGAAGTGAGCCTGCTGTTGTAAGATATGCACGATTTTCAGTGACAAAGAATCCCGAGAAATATTATCAGAGTATATTGCAACTTTTTCTCCCATATCGCATTGATAAACAATTGAAACCTGTTGGGTTTGAATTTTTTGAAAATTTTTATCATGATGGAGCAGTTAAATTGGGAAATACACCATTGGAAAAAGTGAAATTGATTGTTGATAGAAATCGAGCCTTATTCGAGAAAGAGGCTGATGCTATTGAGACTGCATCAAAACTACTTGATCAATGTGGACAATTAGAAGATGCATGGGCTAAAATATGCCCAGAAACTGAATCTGAACGAATTGAGTGCCTCGAAGAAGCACAGCAGAAAAATACTGATGATAATGAGTATGAGGCTTCAATTCCTGATCTAGAAGAGCAACCACAGATTGCAGATAGCCATGCTGTAGTACCACCTTGTTCAACGTCAAAGATTGAGGGACAGTCGATGCTGAGAAAATTGAATATGAAACAATCTCAAATATTTTACAAAATCCGACAGTGGTGTTTGGATAAAAGCAATGGATTGAACCCAGACCCATTTTTTGTGTTTGTCACTGGTGGAGCTGGAACTGGAAAAAGTCATTTAATCAAATCTGTGTATTATGAAGCTACACGCATTCTTGCTCGTTCGTTACCAAATCCTGATGATATTTCTGTACTTTTAACAGCACCAACAGGCGTTGCTGCATTTAATATTGGAGGTATGACTGTGCACAGTGCTTTATCAATACCAGTTAATACCAAGCTACCATATATACCACTGGGTAATGATAAGATTAATAGCGTTCGTTGTAAGCTAAGCACTCTTCAAATCTTAGTCATAGATGAAATTTCTATGGTGGATCACAAATTACTTGCTTATATCCATGGTCGATTGAGACAGATTAAACAAATTAGCAGTCATTCACCATTTGGTAATGTTTGTGTCATGGCATGTGGTGATTTTTACCAACTCCCACCTGTAAAAGGAAACCCATTATGTGTTGGAAACGAGATTGTAAGTCTTTGGAAAGATAATTTCATGTTTGCTGAATTAACTGAAATAATGAGACAGACAGATGTTGCATTCGCTCAGACACTTAATAGGCTACGAATTCATAAGAAAGGAGAGGCACTGTCCTCTACTGATGTTGAAATGCTTGAAGGTCGGGAAACTGGTGAGGAAACTGATGCAATTCATATTTTTGGTACAAATGCACAGGTTAACACATGCAATGTAATGATGCTTCATAAGTTATGCACAGATCCAGTGCTTATTGAGGCTCAAGATTTTACCAAAAATGCAAAGACAGGTAAATTAGAAAGAAATGAAATGCCTCATAAGAAGGTTTACATGAGTCTTTTACCAGAAAGTATTACTCTAGCTATTGGTGCGAGAGTGCAACTTACAAAAAACATAGATGTTTCAGATGGATTAGTTAATGGTGTATTTGGAACTGTAAATCACATAACTATGACACCAGGAAATAATTTTCCTTCTGCAATATATGTAGTATTTGATAATGCCAAAGTGGGTGAAAAGTTACGGAAGAAGAGTGCAATCGCTTCAACATTACCAGAAAATAGCACTATGATTAAAGTTAATGAGGACACTGTTGCACCAAATGGTGGTATCAGAAGACAGTTTCCTCTTAAGTTAGCTTGGGCTTGCACAGTTCATAAAGTACAAGGCTTAACTGTAAACAGAGCTGTCGTCAACTTGAAAAAAATCTTTACATCAGGACAGGCTTATGTGGCTTTAAGTCGCGTGACAAATTTGAGTGGACTCATTGTGCAGGGATTTCGAACATCGGCAATTTATTGCAATGAGAAAGTGCAAGCTGCGTTGGAAAACATGCCAAAGTTCATCATTGAGCTATCAGAGCAGTCGAGCGCAAACTACATGTGTACTTTGATTATGCATAATGTTCAGGGTCTACAGTCTCATATTCAAGACATTCAAAACGATAATGCATTCCTGATGGCTGATGTTATATGTCTTACTGAGACGTGGTTAACTGACAGAGAACCCGAGTTTGACATTGATTTGAAAGGATTTAGTTTTAATCACAAACCAAGACGTCTTTCTTACAATAGATCTACTGACAATACAGCAAAGTTGATGGATCAGTGTCATGGTGGTGTAGCAGTATATGCAAAACAAAACAAATCATTTAAGATTTTGAACTTGCCAATATCAAATATGGAATGCATGGTATTTTGTTTAACTAATTTGAATTTAACAGCTGCTGTTATATACAGACCAGCATCATATCAGCTAGAGATATTCAGAGAAAGTTTACTTGTTCTTGTGGAGGAACTTGATAAACAACAAGGTGGAACAATTATTATGGGCGATTTCAACCAAAATATCTTTGTCTCTTCATCAATTATGAAGCTACTGCAAGAACATGGTTATAGGCAGTGTGTATGTCAAGGAACTACAGAGGCTGGCACACTTATTGACCATGTGTATGTCAAAGGTATAGAAAGTGTTACAGTTACAGTTCAGCCACGATATTTTAGTTTTCATGAAGCTATACGTATACTTATTTGATTTGATACAAAAGATAACCATATGTATTATATCCGCAGTTTCAAATAATAATGAGTGCCCACTCCTCGCAACTATTTTCTGAGTGTAGGGAGAGATAGATCTTGCGGCTCCCTTTTTTTTGGATTTTGTTGTTTCTTCATTTTATTGTGGGAAACATCCATAAAGTATGCAGGGGGTGGGGTTTTTTTTTGGGGGGGGGGGTGCCAGTCTTCAAGACGTATGTAATTGTATCATACATTTTTTTCTTTTTATATTTGTCTTTCATTGCTCTATTTATTATAATTGCAGACAGTTTGCTTGTGGAGTATCTTTGTAGATAATAGTAATAGTAAATGGGTGGCAAACTGATAATTTAACATATTGATAATGGATTTATAACTTTTATAACTGGTATTTAACTTATTTTCTAGCTTGAATACTTGATTTAGCCTGTGTAAATGTGATCAATATTTTCATTACTAAATTTAGTGTACACCCTGCATAATTTATGGATGTTCCAAATTTTTTCAAACTTATATGCATATGATTACTAGCTTGCTTTGTTGTTCATGTGGCATGATAATATCCATCCTGTTGACAATTCTATTGACAAAGAAGGTCTCTTGATATCAATATTGCTCATAAGCCAGGTTATAAATTCACCTGACTTATTGGTGATTTGCTCACATCACTTTCATTGTGGTATTCACAGGATAGATTATCTGTCACATGACTACCTTGTAATGATTTGCATTTTGTATATGAATTATACAGTGGCTGTCACTGAATATATTGTAATTTGAGGACAGTCGCTGCTACATACCACAATCATTGTCAAAACTATGTTACTACTAGTGTATGTACCATGATTACTTGCACATTGTATTCAAATTGTTATGTATTTTAATGAATTTAAATTTAAAGCAGTTATGATATACAAAGATTATTTTTAATGTCTTACCCACAGTAATTAAGTAAACGCTTATGCCATATGTTTTTCCTTGATTACAGTGTAATATAATATAGAAACTAATAGTTGCGTAGAATTATTGCAGTGAAAAGAAAATGAAAAATATATGTTTTTGCTTATATAGAATATTGTATGTTTGAATGCAGTTACACCATTTCACTTCATCCATTCTCATTATTTTATCTGCGAAACTTGTATGTGTACATTGATTGCGTACCTTATACTTTGTGTTTAACTTGCATACTGTTTAAATGTCATTATATACAATATATTCTATGAGAATATCCACTTTGTTGAAGAGGTGGTTTATCTTGTTGCATGGTTACCATGTGGTTATATACATCTTGTTCACCAAATGGTTTATCTTGTCACGTGAATACCAAGTGATGATATCCACCTTGTTGACAGGGTGGTTTATCTTGTCACATGAGTACCTTGTGATGATATCCATCTTGTTGACATGGTAGGTTATCTGGTCACATGAGTACATTGTGATGATATCCACCTTGTTGACAGGGTGGTTTATCTTGTCACATGAGTACCTTGTGATGACATCCACCTTGTTGACATGGTAGTTTACCTGGGCACATGAGTACATTATGATGATATCCACCTTGTTGACAAGTTGTGTTTTGTATTGACAGGGTATTTATATTGTTACATGGGTGCTATGTTATCATATCAACCCTGTTGTAAGTTTTAGCAATTCTGTAACATAAATTAAATTTACGTTTGTATTACTATATAATTATGTAACTACATGATCATGTATGTTATAACTACCAACACAGATACTTAATGTAATTTAACATCAGCACTATATTTTGACACTACTACTACTACTGGTACTACTTTTATTACTAATTACTATTACTTTTTTAGTTACAAGTATGTAATATCAAATATGTCATCCATCACATTGTTTTAGCTATACGGGCCAGTATATTGTTCAGTATTTGTATTAACAGACGAACTGTACAATACATCAAGGAAGCCAAACAAGATGACAATGACATTACAATATGGCTTCATGCAATGTATCATGCTCATTTGCATTAAACAGCCATACAAGCCAGAAATGATACTACCAATCAGAGCTCATGATGGATGCATAGCAAGGGTCATTTATTTCAACATTAGACCTACAAAACACACCGTTGGATCTTTCTATCAGCAACGGATTGTACAGCCAAGTAATGAATGTGACATTATGATCATTTTATCCGAGTCTCTACAGTGAACAATATAAGCCAACAATGATGCTACCAAAGGGAACTCTTGATGGACACATAAAATGTGCCATACATGTTGCCCTGAACCTGTCGAACAATACCTTTCGACTTTGTATCTACAGGGAACTATGCATTTCAATAATGACCGACATTGAAATCATTTCATCTTGGTATCTGCCATGAACTATACAAGACATCACTGATGAGACTTCATACATGGTGATATTAAAAATGTCTGCAATGGGCTGTATTTCAGTAGTGACTGCAACATTAGGAGAATTCATTCTGGGCATCTGCAGTGCACTAAAGAATATCAGAAGCACTGTACTATGTTTCTACAGAAAACTATATAAGCCAACAATAATGCTACCAAATGGAGTTCTTGATGGATACACAATAATATTAGCCATACATGTAATGACTAATACATTGAAATCATTTAATCCCGGCTTCTGACATGAACTATACAAGACATCACTGATGCTGTCATTCATTGTCAATACTTAAGACTCATACATGGTGATATTGAAGATGCCTGCAGTGGTTTGTATTTCAGCAGTGAGTGCAACATTGGAATATTACATCCTGGGCACCATAACTGCACTATATAAGCATTATTGAAACTGTGATGCGTTGTACATGACATCAATTACTTGCCATCCAATTTGGTTTCCGGAATAAAATGTGCAAGACCTCAATGAAGTTACTTGTAATGTAAGATCCAAAAAATCAAACAGAATGAAATATCGTTTTAGTAGTAGTAGTGATGATGATGGTAGTAGTAGTAGCAGTAGTAGTTTTAGCCAGACTGATGATATTGTTATTTCAATAAATTTATCATAGAACTTGAACACATTTTGTTTTTGTTTATTATTGCATTTTCTGTCAGTATATGCACCAAAACAAATGTAATTTGTTTTCAAAAAGTTGTATTACAATATGTAATATCTACACCCACACACTGTCGGCCATTTACTGAATACAAACATATATCACTGACTGGGGAAAATCTTGTAATTAATATGATTATACAATAATCCCATGTCTTTTTGGGTAAAACCCAAAATTATTTCACAAATAGGGTATTCCGGAATTGTGCAACATATTGTCGTACAATTTGAAACACCAAAATAAACTGTTGAATTGTTGGAAAAAAAGTTGCAGATTGCTAAATTCAGAAAATAAAACAATTCAACAATTTCGACCAGTTTAGAAATTGAGTTTATTGTCATCATTTGAACAAATCTGCCAACATAAATTTATTCAGGTGGGATGGCTAATGGCTTTACAAATTCTCAAAATGCAAAATTGCAGGAAAAGTCGCGTGACATGTAAGTTAGTGTTGAAGAAATAGGTACCCTATATAGCATTAATTCTATCATAAATCCAAAGTGCCTAGACCCACACTGAAGATGCATAATGGTGACCTTCAGTTTAATTTCAATCCATTCCCATACAAATGCTTTCACATATACACAAAATATCATGCAAAATTGTTGCTCATATTTGGATAAAAAATACAATATGATGATCAAACAGTATGACTGACCCAAACTATTTTATTTTCGTTAAAGGTTTGGCCATATATAAAAGCTAACTCGATTTTGTTTCATAATTAATGAGGTCACATGATAGACAATCAGGTAGTTTGATTAGTAACAAGAGGTTGAAATACAGTTGGTTCCATGTATTTACCTGGTTTTTGTTATCAAAATATGGTTTTCAGAATATAAAATGAGCCATATGCTTATGCATATTAATGAGGTTACATGATCATATGTGGCCATTTCGTATGTCAGTTACATCTCTTGTTTGATACTTTCATTATGGCACTGGTTGCATGTACAGCAACGGTGTTATAGATATGACTGTTATGCATATTATTGAGCTCACATGACCATATATGGTCATCTGTAATTTTATTCAAATCTCTTGTTCAACGCTGTCATAATAACACAAGATTCATCTTCCTAACTGCAACAGTGCTTGAGTTATATCAGTTATGCATATTAATGAGGTTAGAAGCCCCCACCCCTTAGACGCCCAGCGACAAAACCCAGCCAGTACAATGCACATATGCAATTTTAGCCAAATCGGACCAATACAACACATGTAATTGCACAAGATTTGTTTTCATAAAATCCAAGATGGCGGCCAAACCATGTGACAGATCAAAATAATATTATTTTTCTCATATGGAGCTAAGGCCAGGCATGGTAAATATAAAAACATCTTGTAGATTGGTTGAATCACCTCTGAGAAACAAATGCCCAAACTTTTTGTCAATTTTGCTTAAAATCCAAGATGGCGGCCAAACCACGTGACTGATCTGAAATCTTTTTTAGGTTTCTGAAAGGGTTTGATATACAGATGCCATGAAGCAAAATTGAAAATAATCCATCAAGTGTTGCCAGAGTAAAAAACTACTTCCTGTTTAGAAGAAATCCAAAATGGTGGCCAAACCACGTGACCAATTGTAATAATTTTTTCAAACATAAATGGGATTCATATATAGAAACTAAATACAACACATGAGAGCATTCTGCTAGGTGGTTCTGAAGAAGAAGATTTTTAAGTGTTTTTTGCCGTTTTTAGGAAAAACAAAATGGCGGGAAAAGTCACATGACCGCTAAAGTTTTTATTGCTGATATCTATTACACATGAGTTGTACCATATACCATAAAAAAATCTAGACACCTAGACCCTCAGAAAGTGGTCAAACAGCCACTTCCGGTTTTATTTCAATTCAATATGGCTGCCAAACTAATTGACCAATCGAAATTCTGAAAGCATGTTGCACCAGTTCACATTAGGGACTATCAGTATAGAGCATTATCAGACCATTCCGTTCAGCGGTTTTCTCAAACGGCTTGACGAAAAAAGTTACGGAAGAAAGAAAGAAAGAAAGAAAGAAAGAAGAAAAAACCGGACAATAAGAATAGGGGCCTCGCCCTTCAGGCTTGGGCCCCTAAAAACCGGACAATAAGAATAGGGGCCTCGCCCTTTGGGCTTGGGCCCCTAAAGAAGAAAGAAAAAACCGGACAATAAGAATAGGGGCCTCGCCCTTCGGGCTTGGGCCCCTAATTAAAGCCGCAAGCGGCGTCACCGGGGCCCAAGCTGATAAGATTCTGTTTCATAATTAATGAGGTCACATGTTAGACAATCAGGTAGCTTGAATTATCAGTAACATGAGGTCGAAATGAAGTTGGTACCATGTATTTACCTGGTTTGGTTATCGAAATATGGTTTTCAGGATATATAATGAGCCATGTTCTTATGCACAATAATGAGATTACATAATCATATATAGCCATTTCTAATGTCAGTTACATCTTTCATTCAATGTCTTCATAATGACACTAGTTACATGTCCTGCTCTGCGACAGTGTTTCAGATATGACTGCTATGCATATTAATGAGTTTACATGACCATATATGGTCATCTGTTATTTTAATCAAATCTCTTGTTCACTGTTGTCATAATAACACAGGATTCATCTTCCTAACTGCAACAGTGTTTAAGATATAATGGTTATGCATATTAATGAGTTCACATGACCATATATGGTCATCTGTTATTTTAATCAAATCTCTTGTTCACTGTTGTCATAATAACACAGGAATCATCTTCCTAACTGCAACAGTGCTTGAGATATAGCAGCTATGCATATTAATGAGGTTAGAAGCCCCCCACCCCCATGGGCGCGTAGCCGCATGACCTAGCTATATGCCATTCAGGGGAAAGAATGTATCTAAAGAGTAGAATACACGTACAAATTTTTATTCCAATCGGACTAATACAAAACATGTAGTTGCATAATTTCTATTTTCACAAAATCCAAGATGGCGGACAAACCACGTGACTGATCAAAATAATATTATTTTTCTCGTATGGAGCTAAGGCCAGGCATGGGAAATATAAAAACATCTCGTAGATTCGTTGACTCACCTCTGAGAATCAAATGCCCAAACTTTTAATCAATTTTGCTTAAAATCCAAGATGGCGGCCAAACCATGTGACTGATCTGAAATTTTTTTTAGGTTTCTGAAAGGGTTAGTTAGAGACATGCCATGACGCAATATTTGAGATTAACGCTCAAGTGTGGCATGAGTGAAAAACTACTTCCTGTTGAGAACAAATCCAAAATGGCGGCCAAACCACGTGACCAATCATAATGAATTTCTCAAATCTAAATCTGCTCCATATGTAGAAGCTAAGTACTGAATATGAGAACATTTTACTTGGCGGTTCTGAAGAAGAAGATTTTAAAGAGTTTTTTGCCGTTTTTAGGGAAAACAAAATGGCGGGAAAAGTCACGTGACCGCTGAAGTTTTTATTTCTGATATTTATTACACATGAGTTGTACTATATACCATAAAAAAATCTAGACGCCTAGACCCTCAGAAAGTGGTCAAACAGCCACTTCCGGTTTTATTTCAATCCAATATGGCTGCCAAACTAATTGACCAATCGAAATTCTGAAAGCATGTTGCACCAGTTCACATTAGGGACTATCAGTATAGAGCATTATCAGACCATTCGGTTCAGCGGTTTTCTCAAACGGCTTGACGAAAAAAGTTACGGAAGAAAGAAAGAAAGAAAGAAAGAAAGAATTAAAGCCGCAAGCGGCGTCACCGGGGCCCAAGCTGACAAGATTCTGTTTCAAAATCAATGTGGTCACATGTTAGACAATCAGGTAGCTTGAATTATCAGTAACATGAGGTCAAAATGAAGTTGGTACCATGTATTTACCTGGTTTGGTTATCGAAATATGGTTTTCAGGATATATAATGAGCCATGTTCTTATGCACAATAATGAGATTACATAATCATATATAGCCATTTCTAATGTCAGTTACATCTTTCATTCAATGTCTTCATAATGACACTTGTTACATGTCCTGCTCTGCGACAGTGTTTTAGATATGACTGCTTTGCATATTAATGAGTTCACATGACCATATATGGTTATCTGTTATTTTAATCAAATCTCTTGTTCACTGTTGTCATAATAACACAGGATTCATCTTCCTAACTGCAACAGTGTTTAAGATATAATGGTTATGCATATTAATGAGTTCACATGACCATATATGGTCATCTGTTATTTTAATCAAATCTCTTGTTCACTGTTGTCATAACACAGGATTCATCTTCCTAACTGCGACAGTGTTTTAGATATGACTGCTATGCATATTAATGAGTTCACATGACCATATATGGTTATCTGTTATTTTAATCAAATCTCTTGTTCACTGTTGTCATAATGACACAGGATTTATCTTCCTAACTGCGACAGTGTTTAAGATATAATGGTTATGCATATTAATGAGTTCACATGACCATATATGGTTATCTGTTATTTTAATCAAATCTCTTGTTCACTGTTGTCATAATGACACAGGATTCATCTTCCTAACTGCAACAGTGTTTGAGATATAACGATTACGCATATTAATGAGCTCACATGACTATATATGGTCATCTGTTATTTTAATCGAATCTCTTGTTCAAGGTTGTCATAATAACACAGGATTCATCATCCTAACTACAACAGTGTTTGAGATATGACAGTTATGCATATTAATGAGCTCACATGACCATATATGGTCATTTGTTATTTTAATCGAATCTCTTGTTCAAGGTTGTCATAATAACACAGGATTCATCATCCTAACTACAACAGTGCTTGAGTTATAACAGTTATGCATATTAATGAGGTTAGAAGCCCCCACCCCATGGGTGCCCAGCCACGTGGCCTAACAGTGTGCTATTGGGGCAAAATGATGCATCTGATGACACAAATGCACATACAAAATTTGAAAGAAATCAGACTAATACAAAACATGTAGTTGCATAATTTCTATTTTCACAAAATCCAAGATGGCGGCCAAACCACGTGACTGATCAAAATAATATTATTTTTCTCGTATGCAGCTAAGGCCAGGCATGGTAAATATAAAAACATCTAGTAGATTGGTCGAATCGTCTCTGAGAAACAAATACCCAAACTTTTGGTCAATTTTGCTTAAAATCCAAAATGGCGGCCAAACCATGTGACTGATCTGAAATTTTTTTTAGGTTTCTGAAAGGGCTTGATACACAGATGCCATGAAGCAAAATTGAAAATATTCCCTCAAGTGTTGCCAGAGTAAAAAACTACTTCCTGTTTAGAAGAAATCCAAAATGGTGGCCAAACCACGTGACCAATCGCAATAATTTTTTCAAACATAAATGGGATTAGGATATAGAAGCTAAATACTACATATGAGAGCATTCTGCTTGGTGGTTCTAAAGAAGAAGATTTTTAAGTGTTTTTTGCCGTTTTTAGGAAAAACAAAATGGCGGGAAAAGTCACATGACCGCTAAAGTTTTTATTGCTGATATTTATTACACATGAGTTGTACTATATACCATAAAAAAATCTAGACGCCTAGACCCTCAGAAAGTGGTCAAACAGCCACTTCCGGTTTTATTTCAATCCAATATGGCTGCCAAACTAATTGACCAATCGAAATTCTGAAAGCATGTTGCACCAGTTCACATTAGAAACTATCAGTATCGAGCATTATCTGACCATTCCGTTCAGCGGTTTTCTCAAACGGCTTGACGAAAAAAGTTACGGAAGAAAGAAAGAAGATTTTTAGAATGCTCATTTATTAACAACTTTACAAGTTGAGACAATTAAATACACTATAATCTGGTTTGCTCTAAAAAGTTACGAAATTGCTATAAAAGTTACGATTTAAAATTATATGGCATTTACAGCATAATACATAGTGTGTCACTCATATTTACAATTTTGAGTATATATACATAAATGAGTATTACAGTAAAAAATTATTTAGAATTACATTAAAAATCACTTTAATTCATCTGAAATATACAGTTGACCATTTTCTGCTATAGCGATGGCTTCGTTAATACTCTATATTTTGTTAAAATTGTTTACTCCATATTCTGTGCTACTGTAGAAGTAGTATTCTCCATGGATTCTTGAGCGCAGTCTTGTCTTGAATACTTGCACAACATCAGTAAGTGTTTCGTCGTTGAGGGCGTTATGACGTGTGATTTGAATGGCCAGTTTTGCCGATATCAAAATATAGTTAAACAATGCTAAAGCCTTCTTCTGGGCTCCCCCGAAGGATGGTGGACCCAGAATAAACCACCAATGTGGAAGAATAAAGTCATCATTGATTAGTTTGTGACTTATTTTTCCAATAAACTCAAACAAAGGTGGGAGACGAGGGCATTGGAAAAAAACATGCATGAGATCATCTTCTTCATGACAAAAAACACACTCAGAATTGGGGCGATAGCGGGCAGCATGCAGGAAACCGCCAGTTGGATATGCACCATGCAAAATTCGCCATTGGAGATCTCCCTCTCTTTTAGTAGTAGGAGGTAAGTAGCAATATTTGTAGACTGGTCTAATTGTATCAGGGAGAGAGAGTAAATCCCGCCAAACTGTATCAACATAATTGGGAATGGTTGCATACATTTGTGACAGTATAAGAAACCTATAGATGGCGCCCTTTTCAATTTTGTACAAAGGACAGTTTAAAATTGTTTCATCCTTTTCAAAAACTATTTCCAATGAATACTGCCATGTCTGTAATTGTGCAGGATTACCACTTGCAAGAAATGTGTTGACTTTTTCCACAAGTGGCAGTGGAATTGACTGGTGTAATATGGAGAAAGCTTTTTCTAGAACGCGCAGAGAATAGATAGGCACCTTTTCATTGATTTCTGTTATGTTGAACCAGCGTTTCTCGGCCAAGTTGACTAGATCACCAATGGTGGATATGCCACCCTCTACAAAATGTGTGAGAATGAAAGGCTCTTTGCGAACAGAGTGTAACACCAAATTATTGTTAAAAAGTGGTTCAATCAAAATAGATTCAACTGAAGAGGGTCTATCCTTTCTGAGTGTCTTGTTTGCAGACCAGGTCACAAGAAGCTCACGATAGAAATCGTGGTTGCTGTACAAACAAGTCAAAGTTAGATTTATAACAAAGAGTTGTTTATCATAGTTGAAATCATTGGTTTCTTGCAGAAAATGGTTTGTGAAGGCAAAACATGGGTGATCTGAGTGAGAGTACAGGTACCTTTGAATATATTGGAGGCGAAATGCCCTGATACGACTCGTGATGTGAACCAATCCTTGTCCACCATATTTTAGTGGCGCATATACCAATGTTTCCGATTTCCAGTGCCGCCCTTGCCATAGGAAGTTAAGAAAAAGCGTTTCAATCTCTTTGATAACATGAACTGAAGGACTGAAGCAGAAGAGACGATGGAAAAGTTTTGTTGCTGCCAGTTGATTTACTATGATGACGCGTCCTTGATAGGAGATTGCACGTGCATAGCGGCCCCACCATTCTAGTTTAGATTTCACTATTCTCACTGCTTCATCCCAGTTTTGGTTATTGTAAGCTGTGGTGTTTCCAATATATACTCCAAGTATTTTGAGACCGGTGCTGTTCCATTGTATATTCATTGGCGCATCGATGCGCCCTTTCCACGAACCAACCCATAGTCCTTGCGATTTTCCATAATTAACGCGTGCATTGCTAGCTTTTTCATAAACTTCCAGCCAGTAAGACAGTTTCTGAAAGTCCTCATTTCTGGTTATAAAGAAATTTATGTCATCAGCATACGCAGATAGCTTGCATGTGCGCTTTGCATATTTAGGAATTAAAATACCCTTTATGTGACTTTTCGTGCGAATCTTATGAAGCAATGGCTCAATTGCAATGGAATACAGTTGACCAGATAGGGCACATCCTTGCCTGATTCCACGTAGAAAAGGTACAGGGGAAGTTAAAGCATTATTTATTCGTATCAAACTTTGTGTATCAGTGTAAATTAGTTTAATGTATGAGATAAAGTTCTCACCAAAGCCAAAGGCATTTAATGCGTTGTACAAATAGTCACGATGAACCCTATCAAAGGCCTTTTCTTGGTCGAGAGCTACAATACCTAATGGGATGCTCGACTGATTGGCGTAGAAGACAGAATCGCGCATCAAGTTGATGTTATCATATATCTGTCTGTGCGGTATTGTGTAGCTCTGGTCAACGTGTATTATCTGACCAAGCGCCCTCTTGAGACGCAATGAGAGAGCTTTGGTGAGAACTTTATAATCAGCACAAAGTAAGCTGACGGGTCTCCAATTTTTTAATAAGGTATTGTCACCCTTTTTAGGAAGAAGGGAAATGACAGCTCTACGACAGGACAGTGGTAATATGCCCTCATTAATAGATTTTAAAAACACTTCATGTAAATCATGTCCAAGTGTAGACCAGAACTTTTTGTAGAACTCTGCAGGAAGTCCATCAATTCCAGGCGTTCTACCATGACTGATTTGTTTCAAAGAATCAGACAATTCATCAAAAGAAAGAGGACTGTCACACATAGAAGAAGTGTCTATATCAAGCTGTGGTAAATCGCTCAGAATCTCGGCCTGTGCCTCGTTAGAAATTGTGGATGGTGAGAACAAGTCAGCATAAAATTGTCTTGTCAGCTGACACATTTCACCTGTGTTACTTGTAAGTGTGTCGTCATGGTTACGAAGTTGGGTGATAGATTTATGTGTGCCTCTATTTTTTTCAAGATCAAAGAAAAAACTACAACTACTGTCAGAGTCATTAAGTAGACGATGACGGGAGCGAATTGACGCACCCTTTGTTTCCTTGTTTACCAAGTGTTTGAGCATTTCCTTTTTCTGACAATACTCTGTATTTTCCCCGACGTTGTCAGGAAAGCGTGTCTCAAGTAGTTTTATTTCACGCATGAGTTTTTCCTTTGTGTTCTTGAGTTGAGATGAGCTATTAGATGTATATTGTTTGGTTAATTCTTTAATTTTGTATTTACCCAGATCCCACCATTTTTGTATATTGGTATAATTATTTTTCATTTTGCGCCACATGACCCAGAATTCATTAATAATGTCACAGTATGTTTCATCATCGATGAGACTCGTATTAAAACACCACAATGGAGACCGGTTATTAACATGTCTTTGAGACAAGACAAAAGTTATCAAATCATGATCTGAGAACTGAAAGGAAGATTGAATTGACACACATGATATTTTTGAAGTTAGTGCTTTATTAATAAACACAGTGTCCAGCCTAGAACCACTGTCACCTCTGACCCAAGTGAATACCTTCTCGTTGCCATGGAAATGACGCCAGGCATCGACCAACTTATAGCGATCAAGTATGTTTTGCAGCAAGTTGGCTGACTGTGGATGAGGCTCTCGTGCATTATTACGATCTAGTTTAGGATTCAATGTGCAATTGAAATCACCCGCCATGATTATTGGGTGATTTTTGTCTAGATCATTTAAAGTCTTTTTGAGAGTTTGAAAAAACGCAAGACGATTGACACCATTAGTCGGTGCATACACATTGAGTAAGTTGTAAAAACAACCATTGACAGTCACATGTAGATGCAATAAATGACCATCAATAACACTATGTGACGAGTGCACATTTATTTGTTTGTTAGGATGTGTGAGAATAGCAACGCCAGCTGACGTGCTAGAACAATGTGAATAATAAATTGGTGAACGCCATACCACTTGCCACCTGGCTTCATCGATTGGAAGTGAATGCGTTTCTTGGAGAAAGTAGAGGTCAGCTCGGTGATTTAACTTCAAAAAATTGAACAGATCATGACGCTTAAGAGAATCACGACAACCATTGACATTAAGAGAGACTACTGAAATAGTCGCCATAATGAGTAATAAAAGAGTGGAAATACAATACATTACTGTTGAGTATTTGCTTTAAGCAGACTGATTTTTCTATGGTGTAACAATTTCATTTCAATTTTATGTATGCGTGCTTTTTTCTGGACCGTGACGGCAGTTGATTCACGCAATTTCCTAAGTGATTTTGACAGTAGTCGCGCATCTGAGCAAAAATCAAGGCATCGTTCAAGAATTTTTTTAGACCCTTTTATTTGATCTAAAAATGCAATGAGTTCACTGAATTTTATGAGTTTAAACTCCGGTTGATCTATCACACCATCAGACACCATAGAACCCACTGACTCAACATCTGAAAAATCCTCTGTATCCTCATTAACCAGCAATTCCTCATCGGGTGGAGGGGGAGGAAGTGGTAATAAATGAGGAGGGGGAGCAAAGATAGGGGATGAAGGAGGGGTTCGTACCCTCACTTCGTCATTTACCATAGACAAGTTTTGATCAAAGGGATCAATATATTTATCATCGACACATTTGCTGCCAGTATTCTCATTTCTGTGTACTTCTGAGTTTTCACTTGTTTGCATAACATTCTGTGGTACATTTATTTTTTCACTTGTTTTCATGTTATCAGTTATGTATTGTTTATCATTATTTGAAGTAACAAGCTTATCGTCATTTATACTAGTACTGTTACCAATTTTATCATCATGTTTGTCATTGTTTATGATATCAATGTTATCACCATGTTGTTTATCATTATCCATGTCATCGATTCTGTCGTCATTACTGGTGATATCAGTTTCATCATGTACATGTAGTATAACATTATTTGTATCATTAATTTGATCGTTATTATTGGTAATATCAGTTTCATCATGTGGTATAACATTATTTGCATCATCATTATTAATATTATCATTAGTTTTATCAATTTTGTCGTGTGAGTCATCATTATTTTTGTTATCAGTTTGATCTTTGTTTTTCGTGAGTGTGCCATTACGTTCGCGTGTGCAGTTTTTACGAACATGACCAATCTCCTTACAGTAGAAACAACGCATTTCATCGGTTGAAATGTAAACTGAATATGGTCGACCTTCAAACATGACATGTACTAGACCATTTAAATGCTCATTTCGCAATAACATGTGAGCTCGTCTTCGAAATGACTGTACATGTTTCAATGTCTCAGATTTACACCCCAAAGGAATAGTGTGAATACCACCAACTATCCTACCATGTTCAGACAATTCTTTATGTAAAACACTGTTCGGAATAAACGGAGGTACATTTGAGATAATCACTCGTGTAGCAGGCTTGACCATCTGCTCTACATGTACCATCGTATCATTGACAAAGAGACCAGAACTGATGACCTCCTCGACATGTGTAACACTAGAAAGAAAAATAATAACTGAGTGATTCATTCTAGATGCGGCGATAACATTCTCATCGCCGATCAAATCACCAACAGCAGTAACATACTGCTCCACTGATAACTCAGTAATAGATTGGCATCTCACTGCGTGATTTCGCGTGAGTGTATTTACAAATTGCCGGACAATGGGGGCGGCCATCTTGCCAGCCCCACACTGAAACCAACACACAAAACTAATCCAACAAAAATCACAGCAATCCGCTGGTAAAACAAAACAAATTTCAAATAGAAATGATAAACAAAATACCACGAAAATAGTGGTGAAGAAATAAAACAAAGAAATCACTTCCCTGGCTTAGAATGAGTCAAAGTCCTGGAGCTCAGTAAAACACGTCCTCTCTCCATAGAAGAAAGAAGAAGAAGAAGAAGAAACCGGACGATAACAATAGGGGCCTCGCCCTTCGGGCTTGGGCCCCTAATTAAAGCCGCAAGCGGCGTCACCGGGGCCCAAGCTGATAAGATTCTGTTTCATAATTAATGAGGTCAACATGTTAGACAATCAGATACTAGTAACTTGTATTATCAGTAACATGAGGTCGAAATGAAGTTGGTACCATATATTTACCTGGTTTGGTTATCGAAATATGGTTTTCAGGATATATAATGAGCCATGTTCTTATGCACAATAATGAGATTACATAATCATATATAGCCATTTCTAATGTCAATTACATCTTTCATTCAATGTCTTCATAATGACACTAGTTACATGTCCTGCTCTGCGACAGTGTTTTAGATATGACTGCTATGCATATTAATGAGTTCACATGACCATATATGGTTATCTGTTATTTTAATCAAATCTCTTGTTCACTGTTGTCATAATGACACAGGATTTATCTTCCTAACTGCGACAGTGTTTAAGATATAATGGTTATGCATATTAATGAGTTCACATGACCATATATGGTTATCTGTTATTTTAATCAAATCTCTTGTTCACTGTTGTCATAATGACACAGGATTAATCTTCCTAACTGCAACAGTGTTTGAGATATAACGATTACGCATATTAATGAGATCACGTGACTATATATGGTCATCTGTTATTTTAATCAAATCTTTTGTTCAATGTTGTCGTAATAACACAGGATTCCACTTCCTAACTGCAACAGTGTTTGAGATATGACAGTTATGCATATTAATGAGCTCACATGACCATATATGGTCATTTGTTATTTTAATCGAATCTCTTGTTCAAGGTTGTCATAATAACACAGGATTCATCATCCTAACTACAACAGTGCTTGAGTTATAACAGTTATGCATATTAATGAGGTTAGAAGCCCCCACCCCATGGGTGCCCAGCCACGAGGCCTAACAGTGTGCTATTGGGGCAAAATGATGCATCTGATGACACAAATGCACATACAAAATTTGAAAGAAATCAGACTAATACAAAACATGTAGTTGCATAATTTCTATTTTCACAAAATCCAAGATGGCGGCCAAACCACGTGACTGATCAAAATAATATTATTTTTCTCGTATGCAGCTAAGGCCAGGCATAGTAAATATAAAAACATCTAGTAGATTGGTTGAATCGTCTCTGAGAAACAAATACCCAAACTTTTGGTCAATTTTACTTAAAATCCAAAATGGCGGCCAAACCATGTGACTGATCTGAAATTTTTTTTAGGTTGCTGAAAGGGCTTGATACACAGATGCCATGAAGCAAAATTGAAAATATTCCCTCAAGTGTTGCCAGAGTAAAAAACTACTTCCTGTTTAGAAGAAATCCAAAATGGTGGCCAAACCACGTGACCAATCGTAAACATTTTTTCAAACATAAATGGGATTCATATATAGAAGCTAAATACTACATATGAGAGCATTCTGCTTGGTGGTTCTGAAGAAGAAGATTTTTAAGTGTTTTATGCCGTTTTTAGGAAAAACAAAATGGCGGGAAAAGTCACATGACCGCTAAAGTTTTTATTGCTGATATTTATTACACATGAGTTGTACTATATACCATAAAAAAATCTAGACGCCTAGACCCTCAGAAAGTGGTCAAACAGCCACTTCCGGTTTTATTTCAATCCAATATGGCTGCCAAACTAATTGACCAATCGAAATTCTGAAAGCATGTTGCACCAGTTCACATTAGGGACTATCAGTATAGAGCATTATCAGACCATTCCGTTCAGCGGTTTTCTCAAACGGCTTGACGAAAAAAGTTACGGAAGAAAGAAAGAAAGAAAGAAGGAAGAAATTAAAGCCGCAAGCGGCGTCACCGGGGCCCAAGCTGACAAGATTCTGTTTCATAATTAATGTGGTCACATGTTAGACAATCAGGTAGCTTGTATTATCAGTAACAAGAGGTCGAAATGAAATTGGTACCATGTATTTACGTGGTTTGGTTATCGAAATAGGGTTTTCAGGATATATAATGAGCCATGTTCTTATGCACAATAATGAGATTACATAATCATATATAGCCATTTCTAATGTCAGTTACATCTTTCATTCAATGTCTTCATAATGACACTAGTTACATGTCCAGCTCTGCGACAGTGTTTCAGATATGACTGCTATTCATATTAATGAGTTCACATGACCATATATGGTCATCTGTTATTTTAATCAAATCTCTTGTTCACTGTTGTCATAATAACACAGGATTCATCTTCCCAACTCCAACAGTGTTTAAGATATAATGCTTATGCATATTAATGAGTTCACATGACCATATATGGTCATCTGTTATTTTAATCAAATCTCTTGTTCACTGTTGTCATAATAACACAGGATTCATCTTCCTAACTGCAACAGTGTTTAAGATATAATGGTTATGCATATTAATGAGGTTAGAAGCCCCCACCCCATGGGCGCGTAGCCACACGACCTAGCCATGTGACATTCAGGGAAAAGAATGCGACTTTTGAGTAGAATTGACATACACAATTTTAGCCAAATCTGACCAATACAACACATGTAATTGCACAAGTTTCATTTTCACAAAATCCAAGATGGTGGCCAAACCACGTGACTTATCGAAAATATATTATTTTTCTCACATGTAGCAATGTTCAGGCATGTTATATTCAAAACCAGCAGTTAATTGGTTGAATCACCTCTGAGAAACAAATGCCCAAACTTTTGGTCAATTTTGCCAAAAATCCAAGATGGCGGGCAAACCATGTGACTGATCTGAAATCTTTTTTAGATTTCTGAAAGAGTTTGATATACTGATGCCATGCAGCAATATTGAACGTAATCCCTCAAGTGTGGCATGAGTAAAAAACTACTTCCTGTTTAGAAGAAACCCAAAATGGCGGCCAAACCATGTGACCAATCATAACAATTTTTTCAAACGTAAATGGGCTTCATATATAGAAGCTTAATACTACATATGATAGCATTCTGCTTGGTGGTTCTGAAGAAGAAGATTTTTTAGTGTTTTTTGCCGTTTTTAGGAAAAACAAAATGGCGGGAAAAGTCACATGACCGCTAAAGTTTTTATTGCTGATATCTATTACACATGAGTTGTACTATATACCATAAAAAAATCTAGACGCCTAGACCCTCAGAAAGTGGTCAAACAGCCACTTCCGGTTTTATTTCATTTCAACATGGCTGCCAAACTAATTGACCAATCGAAATTCTGAAAGCATGTTGCACCAGTTCACATTAGGGACTATCAGTAGAGAGCATTTTCAGACTATTCAGTTCAGCAGTTTTCTCAAACGGCTTGACGAAAGAAGTTGTGGAAGAAAGAAGAAGAAAGAAGAATTAAAGCCGCAAGCGGCGTCACCGGGGCCCAAGCTGACAAGATTCTGTTTCATAATTAATGTGGTCACATGTTAGACAATCAGGTAGCTTGAATTATCAGTAACATGAGGTCAAAATGAAGTTGGTACCATGTATTTACCTGGTTTGGTTATCGAAATATGGTTTTCAGGATATATAGTGAGCCATGTTCTTAATAATGAGATTACATAATCATATATAGCCATTTCTAATGTCAGTTACATCTTTCATTCAATGTCTTCATAATGACACTTGTTACATGTCCTGCTCTGCGACAGTGTTTTAGATATGACTGCTTTGCATATTAATGAGTTTACATGACCATATATGGTCATCTGTTATTTTTAATCAAATCTCTTGTTCACTGTTGTCATAATAACACAGGATTCATCTTCCTAACTGCAACAGTGTTTAAGATATAATAGTTATGCATATTAATGAGTTCACATGACCATATATGGTTATCTGTTATTTTAATCAAATCTCTTGTTCACTGTTGTCATAATAACACAGGATTCATCTTCCTAACTGCGAGTGTTTTAGATATGACTGCTATGCATATTAATGAGTTCACATGACCATATATGGTCATTTGTTATTTTAATCGAATCTCTTGTTCAAGGTTGTCATAATAACACAGGATTCATCATCCTAACTACAACAGTGCTTGAGTTATAACAGTTATGCATATTAATGAGGTTAGAAGCCCCCACCCCATGGGTGCCCAGCCACGTGGCCTAACAGTGTGCTATTGGGGCAAAATGATGCATCTGATGACACAAATGCACATACAAAATTTGAAAGAAATCAGACTAATACAAAACATGTAGTTGCATAATTTCTATTTTCACAAAATCCAAGATGGCGGCCAAACCACGTGACTGATCAAAATAATATTATTTTTCTAGTATGCAGCTAAGGCCAGGCATGGTAAATATAGAAACATCTAGTAGATTGGTTGAATCGTCTCTGAGAAACAAATACCCAAACTTTTGGTCAATTTTGCTTAAAATCCAAGATGGCGGCCAAACCGTGTGACTGATCTGAATGTTTTTTTAGGTTTCTGAAAGGGCTTGATACACAGATGCCATGAAGCAAAATTGAAAATATTCCCTGAAGTGTTGCCAGAGTAAAAAACTACTTCCTGTTTAGAAGAAATCCAAAATGGTGGCCAAACCACGTGACCAATCGTAAACATTTTTTCAAACATAAATGGGATTCATATATAGAAGCTAAATACTACATATGAGAGCATTCTGCTTGGTGGTTCTGAAGAAGAAGATTTTCAAGTGTTTTTTGCCGTTTTTAGGAAAAACAAAATGGCGGGAAAAGTCACATGACCGCTAAAGTTTTTATTGCTGATATTTATTACACATTAGTTGTACTATATACCATAAAAAAATCTAGACGCCTAGACCCTCAGAAAGTGGTCAAACAGCCACTTCCGGTTTTATTTTAATCCAATATGGCTGCCAAACTAATTGTCCAATCGAAATTCTGAAAGCATGTTGCACCAGTTCACATTATGGACTATCAGTATAGAGCATTATCAGACCATTCTGTTCAGCGGTTTTCTCAAACGGCTTGACGAAAAAAGTTACGGAAGAAAGAAAGAAAGAAAGAAAGAAAAAACTGAACGATAATAATAGGGGCCTCGCCCTTTGGGCTTGGGCCCCTAATTAAAGCTGCAAGCAGCATCACAGGGGCCCAAGTATACATGCCATAAACAATGTCAAATGATACACAATTAGTTTGAATGATTAGTACCATGAGGTCGAAATGCAGTTGGTTCCATATATTTATTTGAGATATAAAGGTTATTAATATATGGTCATCTGCTATTTTAATCAAATCTCTTGTTCAACATAGTCATGATTCATCTTCCTAACTGCAACAGTGTTTGAGATACAACGATTATGCATATTAATGAGTTCACATGACCATATATGGTCATCTGTTATTTTATTCAAATCTCTTGTTTAACATCATCATAATAACACAGGTTTCATCTTCCTACCTGCAACAGTGCTTGAGATATAACAGTTATGCATATTAATGAGTTCACATGACCATATATGGTCATATGTTATTTTAATCAAATCTAAGGTTCACTGTTGTCATGATAACACAGGAATCATCTTCCTAACTGCAACAGTGCTTGAGATATAGCAGCTATGCATATTAATGAGGTTAGAAGCCCCCACCCCATGGGCGTGTAGCCACATGACCTAGCCATATGCCATTCAGGGGAAAGAATGTATCTAAAGAGTAGAATACACATACAAAATTTTATTCCAATCGGACTAATACAAAACATGTAGTTGCATAATTTCAATTTTCACAAAATGCAAGATGGCGGCCAAACCACGTGACTTATCGAAAATATATTATTTTTTTCATATGCAGTTGAGTCCAGGCATGGTAAATATAAAAACATCTAGTAGATTCGTTGACTCACCTCTGAGAAACAAATGCCCAAACTTTTAATCAATTTTGCTTAAAATCCAAGATGGCGGCCAAACCATGTGACTGATCTGAAATTTTTTTTAGGTTTCAGAAAGGGTTAGTTAGAGACATGCCATGACGCAATATTTGAGATAATCGCTCAAGTGCGGCATGAGTAAAAAACTACTTCCTGTTGAGAACAAACCCAAAATGGCGGCCGAACCACGTGATCAATCATAATGAATTTCTCAAATCTAAATCTGCTCCATATGTAGAAGCTAAGTACTGAATATGAGAACATTTTACTTGGCGGTTCTGAAGAAGAAGATTTTAAAGTGTTTTTTGCCGTTTTTAGGAAAAACAAAATGGCGGGAAAAGTCACATGACCGCTAAAGTTTTTATTGCTGATATTTATTACACATGAGTTGTACTATATACCATAAAAAAATCTAGACGCCTAGACCCTCAGAAAGTGGTCAAACAGCCACTTCCGGTTTTATTTCAATCCAATATGGCTGCCAAACTAATTGACCAATCGAAATTCTGAAAGCATGTTGCACCAGTTCACATTAGGGACTATCAGTATAGAGCATTATCAGACCATTCCGTTCAGCGGTTTTCTCAAACGGCTTGACGAAAAAAGTTACGGAAGAAAGAAAGAAAGAAGAAAGAAGAAAAAACCGGACGATAAGAATAGGGGCCTCGCCCTTCAGGCTTGGGCCCCTAATTAAAGCCGCAAGCGGCATCACCGGGGCCCAAGCTGACAAGATTCTGTTTCATAATTAATGTGGTCACATGTTAGACAATCAGGTAGCTTGAATTATTAGTAACATGAGGTCAAAATGAAGTTGGTACCATGTATTTACCTATTTTGGTTATCGAAATATGGTTTTCAGGATATATAATGAGCCATGTTCTTATGCACAATAATGAGATTACATAATCATATATAGCCATTTCTAATGTCAGTTACATCTTTCATTCAATGTCTTCATAATGACACTAGTTACATGTCCTGCTCTGCGACAGTGTTTTAGATATGACTGCTATGCATATTAATGAGTTCACATGACCATATATGGTCATCTGTTATTTTAATCAAATCTCTTGTTCACTGTTGTCATAAGAACACAGGATTCATCTTCCTAACTGCAACAGTGTTTAAGATATAATGGTTATGCATATTAATGAGTTCACATGACCATATATGGTCATCTGTTATTTTAATCAAATCTCTTGTTCACTGCTGTCATAATAACACAGGATTCATCTTCCTAACTGCGTCAGTGTTTTAGATATGACTGCTATGCATATTAATGAGTTCACATGACCATATATGGTTATCTGTTATTTAATCAAATCTCTTGTTCACTGTTGTCATAATGACACAGGATTCATCTTCCTAACTGCGACAGTGTTTAAGATATAATGGTTATGCATATTAATGAGTTCACATGACCATATATGGTTATCTGTTATTTTAATCAAATCTCTTGTTCACTGTTGTCATAATGACACAGGATTCATCTTCCTAACTGCAACAGTGTTTGAGATATAACGATTACGCATATTAATGTGCTCACGTGACTATATATGGTCATCTGTTATTTTAATCAAATCTTTTGTTCAATGTTGACATAATAACACAGGATTCCACTTCCTAACTGCAACAGTGTTTGAGATATGACCGTTATGCATATTAATGAGCTCACATGACCATATATGGTCATTTGTTATTTTAATCGAATCTGTTGTTCAAGTTTGTCATAATAACACAGGATTCATCATCCTAACTACAACAGTGCTTGAGTTATAACAGTTATGCATATTAATGAGGTTAGAAGCCCCCACCCCATGGGTGCCCAGCCACGTGGCCTAACAATGTGCTATTGGGGCAAAATGATGCATCTGATGACACAAATGCACATACAAAATTTGAAAGAAATCAGACTAATACAAAACATGTAGTTGCATAATTTCTATTTTCACAAAATCCAAGATGGCGGCCAAACCACGTGACTGATCAAAATAATATTATTTTTCTCGTATGCAGCTAAGGCCAGGCATGGTAAATATAAAAACATCTAGTAGATTGGTTGAATCGTCTCTGAGAAACAAATACCCAAACTTTTGGTCAATTTTGCTTAAAATCCAAAATGGCGGCCAAACCATGTGACTGATCTGAAATTTTTTTTAGGTTTCTGAAAGGGCTTGATACACAGATGCCATGAAGCAAAATTGAAAATATTCCCTCAAGTGTTGCCAGAGTAAAAAACTACTTCCTGTTTAGAAGAAATCCAAAATGGTGGCCAAACCACGTGACCAATCGTAAACATTTTTTCAAACATAAATGGGATTCATATATAGAAGCTAAATACTACATATGAGAGCATTCTGCTTGGTGGTTCTGAAGAAGAAGATTTTTAAGTGTTTTATGCCGTTTTTAGGAAAAACAAAATGGCGGGAAAAGTCACATGACCGCTAAAGTTTTTATTGCTGATATTTATTACACATGAGTTGTACTATATACCATAAAAAAATCTAGACGCCTAGACCCTCAGAAAGTGGTCAAACAGCCACTTCTGGTTTTATTTCAATCCAATATGGCTGCCAAACTAATTGACCAATCGAAATTCTGAAAGCATGTTGCACCAGTTCACAATAGGGACTATCAGTATAGAGCATTATCAGACCATTCCGTTCAGCGGTTTTCTCAAACGGCTTGACGAAAAAAGTTACGGAAGAAAGAAAGAAAGAATTAAAGCCGCAAGCGGCGTCACCGGGGCCCAAGCTGATAAGATTCTGTTTCATAATTAATGAGGTCACATGTTAGACAATCAGCTGCAGGTAGATTGTATTATCAGTAACATGAGGTCAAAATGAAGTTGGTACCATGTATTTACCTGGTTTGGTTATCGAAATATGGTTTTCAGGATATATAATGAGCCATGTTCTTATGCACAATAATGAGATTACATAATCATATATAGCCATTTTTTATGTCAGTTACATCTTTCATTCAATGTCTTCATAATGACACGAGTTACATGTCCTGCTCTGCGACTGTGTTTTAGATATGACTGCTTTGCATATTAATGAGTTCACATGACCATATATGGTCATCTGTTATTTTAATCAAATTTCTTGATCATTGTTGTCATAATAACACAGGATTCATCTTCCTAACTGCAACAGTGTTTAAGATATAATGGTTATGCATATTAATGAGTTCACATGACCATATATGGTCATCTGTTATTTTAATCAAATCTCTTGTTCACTGTTGTCATAATAACACAGGATTCATCTTCCTAACTGCGACAGTGTTTTAGATATGATTGCTATGCACATTAATGAGTTCACATGACCATATATGGTCATCTGTTATTTTAATCAAATGTCTTGTCCAACGTTGCCATAAAAACACAGGATTCGTCTTCCTAACTGCAACAGTGTTTGAGATATGACAGTTATGCATATTAATGAGCTCACATGACCATATATGGTTATCTGTTATTTTAATCAAATCTCTTGTTCAACGTAGTCATAATAACACAGGATTCATCTTCCTAACTGCAACGGTGTTTGAGATATAACGATTATGCATATTAATGAGCTCACATGACCATATATGGTTATCTGTTATTTTAATCAAATCTGTTGTTCAATGTTGTCATAATAACACAGGATTTATCTTCCTAACTACAACAGTGTTTGAGATATAATGGTTATGCATATTAATGAGTTCACATGACCATATATGGTCATTTGTTATTTTAATCAAATCTCTTGTTCAACGTTGTCATAATAACACAGGATTCATCATTCTAACTACAACAGTGCTTGAGTTATAACAGTTATGCATATTAATGAGGTTAGAAGCCCCCACCCCATGGGTGCCCAGCCACGTGGCCTAGCAGTGTGCTATTGGGGCAAAATAATGCATCTGATGACACAAATGCACATACAAAATTTGAAAGAAATAAGACTAATACAAAACATGTAGTTGCATAATTTCTATTTTCACAAAATCCAAGATGGCGGCCAAACCACGTGACTGATCAAAATAATATTATTTTTCTCATATGGAGCTAAGGCCAGGCATGGTAAATATAAAAACATCTAGTAGATTGGTTGAATCGTCTCTGAGAAACAAATACACAAACTTTTAGTTAATTTTGCTTAAAATCCAAAATGGCGGCCAAACCATGTGACTGATCTGAAATTTTTTTTAGGTTTCTGAAAGGGCTTGATACACAGATGCCATGAAGCAAAATTGAAAATATTCCCTCAAGTGTTGCCAGAGTAAAAAACTACTTCCTGTTTAGAAGAAATTCAAAATGGTGGCCAAACCACGTGACCAATCGTAAACATTTTTTCAAACATAAATGGGATTCATATATAGAAGCTAAATACTACATATGAGAGCATTCTGCTTGGTGGTTCTGAAGAAGAAGATTTTCAAGTGTTTTTTGCCGTTTTTAGGAAAAACAAAATGGCGGGAAAAGTCACATGACCGCTAAAGTTTTTATTGCTGATATTTATTACACATGAGTTGTCCTATATACCATAAAAAAATCTAGACGCCTAGACCCTCAGAAAGTGGTCAAACAGCCACTTCCGGTTTTATTTCAATCCAATATGGCTGCCAAACTAATTGTCCAATCGAAATTCTGAAAGCATGTTGCACCAGTTCACATTATGGACTATCAGTATAGAGCATTATCAGACCATTCTGTTCAGCGGTTTTCTCAAACGGCTTGACGAAAAAAGTTACGGAAGAAAGAAGAAGATGAAGAAGAAGAAAAAAACGGACAATAAGAATAGGGGCCTCGCCCTTCGGGCTTGGGCCCCTAAAGATTAAAGCCGCAAGCGGCGTCACCGGGGCCCAAGCTGATAAGATTCTGTTTCATAATTAATGAGGTCACATGTTAGACAATCAGCTGCAGGTAGATTGTATTATCAGTAACATGAGGTCGAAATGAAGTTGGTACCATGTATTTACCTGGTTTGGTTATCGAAATATGTTTTTCAGGATATATAATGAGCCATGTTCTTATGCACAATAATGAGATTACATAATCATATATAGCCATTTCTAATGCTAGTTACATCTTTCATTCAATGTCTTCATAATGACACGAGTTACATGTCCTGCTCTGCGACTGTGTTTTAGATATGACTGCTTTGCATATTAATGAGTTCACATGACCATATATGGTCATCTGTTATTTTAACCAAATTTGTTGTTCACTGTTGTCATAATAACACAGGATTCATCTTCCTAACTGCAAGTGTTTAAGATATAATGGTTATGCATATTAATGAGTTCATATGACCATATATGGTCATCTGTTATTTTAATCAAATCTCTTGTTCACTGTTGTCATAGTAACACAGGATTCATCTTCCTAACTGCGACAGTGTTTTAGATATGACTGCTATGCATATTAATGAGTTCACATGACCATATATGGTTATCTGTTATTTTAATCAAATCTCTTGTTCACTGTTGTCATAATGACACAGGATTCATCTTCCTAACTGCAACAGTGTTTGAGATATAACGATTACGCATATTAATGAGCTCACGTGACTATATATGGTCATCTGTTATTTTAATCAAATGTTTTGTTCAATGTTGTCATAATAACACAGGATTCCACTTCCTAACTGCAACAGTGTTTGAGATATGACAGTTATGCATATTAATGAGCTCACATGACCATATATGGTCATTTGTTATTTTAATCGAATCTCTTGTTCAAGGTTGTCATAATAACACAGGATTCATCATCCTAACTACAACAGTGCTTGAGTTATAACAGTTATGCATATTAATGAGGTTAGAAGCCCCCACCCCATGGGTGCCCAGCCACGTGGCCTAACAGTGTGCTATTGGGGCAAAATGATGCATCTGATGACACAAATGCACATACAAAATTTGAAAGAAATCAGACTAATACAAAACATGTAGTTGCATAATTTCTATTTTCACAAAATCCAAGATGGCGGCCAAACCACGTGACTGATCAAAATAATATTATTTTTCTCGTATGCAGCTAAGGCCAGGCATGGTAAATATAAAAACATCTAGTAGATTGGTTGAATCGTCTCTGAGAAACAAATACCCAAACTTTTGGTCAATTTTGCTTAAAATCCAAAATGGCGGCCAAACCATGTGACTGATCTGAATTTTTTTTTAGATTTCTGAAAGAGTTTGATACACAGATGACATGAAGCAAAATTGAAATTAATCCCTCAAGTGTTGCCAGAGTAAAAAACTACTTCCTGTTTAGAAGAAATCCAAAATGGTGGCCAAACCACGTGACCAATCGTAAAAAAATGTTCAAACAAATGGGATTCATATATAGAAGCTAAATACTACATATGAGAGCATTCTGCTTGGTGGTTCTGAAGAAGAAGATTTTCAAGTGTTTTTTGCCGTTTTTAGGAAAAACAAAATGGCGGGAAAAGTCACATGACCGCTAAAGTTTTTATTGCTGATATTTATTACACATGAGTTGTACTATATACCATAAAAAAATCTTGACGCCTAGACCCTCAGAAAGTGGTCAAACAGCCACTTCCGGTTTTATTTCAATCCAATATGGCTGCCAAACTAATTGTCCAATCGAAATTCTGAAAGCATGTTGCACCAGTTCACATTATGGACTATCAGTATAGAGCATTATCAGACCATTCTGTTCAGCGGTTTTCTCAAACGGCTTGACGAAAAAAGTTACGGAAGAAAGAAAGAAAGAAGAAAGAAGAAAAAACCGGACAATAAGAATAGGGGCCTCGCCCTTCAGGCTTGGGCCCCTAATTAAAGCCGCAAGCGGCGTCACCGGGGCCCAAGCTGACAAGATTCTGTTTCATAATTAATGTGGTCACATGTTAGACAATCAGGTAGCTTGAATTATCAGTAACATGAGGTCAAAATGAAGTTGGTACCATGTATTTACCTGGTTTGGTTATCGAAATATGATTTTCAGGATATATAATGAGCCATGTTCTTAATAATGAGATTACATAATCATATATAGCCATTTCTAATGTCAGTTACATCTTTCATTCAATGTCTTCATAATGACACTTGTTACATGTCCTGCTCTGCGACAGTGTTTTAGATATGACTGCTTGCATATTAATGAGTTCACATGACCATATATGGTCATCTGTTATTTTTAATCAAATCTCTTGTTCATTGTTGTCATAATAACACAGGATTCATCTTCCTAACTGCAACAGTGTTTAAGATATAATGGTTATGCATATTAATGAGTTCACATGACCATATATGGTTATCTGTTATTTTAATCAAATCTCTTGTTCACTGTTGTCATAATAACACAGGATTCATCTTCCTAACTGCAACAGTGTTTAAGATATAATGGTTATGCATATTAATGAGTTCACATGACCATATATGGTCATCTGTTATTTTAATCAAATCTCTTGTTCACCGTTGTCATAATGACACAGGATTCATCTTCCTAACTGCAACAGTGTTTGAGATATAACGATTACGCATATTAATGAGCTCACGTGACTATATATGGTCATCTGTTATTTTAATCAAATCTTTTGTTCAATGTTGTCATAATAACACAGGATTCCACTTCCTAACTGCAACAGTGTTTGCGATATGACAGTTATGCATATTAATGAGCTCACATGACCATATATGGTCATTTGTTATTTTAATCGAATCTCTTGTTCAAGGTTGTCATAATAACACAGGATTCATCATCCTAACTACAACAGTGCTTGAGTTATAACAGTTATGCATATTAACGAGGTTAGAAGCCCCCACCCCATGGGTGCCCAGCCACGTGGCCTAACAGTGTGCTATTGGGGCAAAATGATGCATCTGATGACACAAATGCACATACAAAATTTGAAAGAAATCAGACTAATACAAAACATGTAGTTGCATAATTTCTATTTTCACAAAATCCAAGATGGCGGCCAAACCACGTGACTGATCAAAATAATATTATTTTTCTCGTATGCAGCTAAGGCCAGGCATGGTAAATATAAAAACATCTAGTAGATTGGTTGAATCGTCTCTGAGAAACAAATACCCAAACTTTTGGTCAATTTTGCTTAAAATCCAAAATGGCGGCCAAACCATGTGACTGATCTGAAATTTTGTTTAGGTTTCTGAAAGGGCTTGATACACAGATGCCATGAAGCAAAATTGAAAATATTCCCTCAAGTGTTGCCAGAGTAAAAAACTACTTCCTGTTTAGAAGAAATCCAAAATGGTGGCCAAACCACGTGACCAATCGTAAACATTTTTTCAAACATAAATGGGATTCATATATAGAAGCTAAATACTACATATGAGAGCATTCTGCTTGGTGGTTCTGAAGAAGAAGATTTTCAAGTGTTTTTTGCCGTTTTTAGGAAAAACAAAATGGCGGGAAAAGTCACATGACCGCTAAAGTTTTTATTGCTGATATCTATTACACATGAGTTGTACTATATACCATAAAAAAATCTAGACGCCTAGACCCTCAGAAAGTGGTCAAACAGTCACTTCCGGTTTTATTTCAATCCAATATGGCTGCCAAACTAATTGTCCAATCGAAATTCTGAAAGCATGTTGCACCAGTTCACATTATGGACTATCAGTATAGAGCATTATCAGACCATTCCGTTCAGGGGTTTTCTCAAACGGCTTGACGAAAAAAGTTACGGAAGAAAGAAGAAGAAGAAGAAGAAGAAGATTAAAGCCGCAAGCGGCATCACCGGGGCCCAAGCTGATCTATCATGACAAGATTCTGTTTCATAATAAATGAGGTCACATGTTAGACAATCAGGTAGCTTGTATTATCAGTAACATGAGGTCAAAATGAAGTTGGTACCATGTATTTACCTGGTTTGGTTATCGAAATATGGTTTTCAGGATATATAATGAGCCATGTTCTTATGCACAATAATGAGATTACATAATCATATATAGCCATTTCTAATGTCAGTTACATCTTTCATTCAATGTCTTCATAATGACACTAGTTACATGTCCTGCTCTGCGACAGTGTTTCAGATATGACTGCTATGCATATTAATGAGTTTACATGACCATATATGGTCATCTGTTATTTTAATCAAATCTCTTGTTCATTGTTGTCATAATAACACAGGATTCATCTTCCTAACTGCAACAGTGTTTAAGATATAATGGTTATGCATATTAATGAGTTCACATGACCATATATGGTCATCTGTTATTTTAATCAAATCTCTTGTTCACTGTTGTCATAATAACACAGGATTCATCTTCCTAACTGCAACAGTGTTTAAGATATAATGGTTATGCATATTAATGAGTTCACGTGACCATATATGGTCATCTGTTATTTTAATCAAATCTCTTGTTCAACGTTGTCATGATAACACAGGAATCATCTTCCTAACTCCAACAGTGCTTGAGATATATCAGTTATGCATATTAATGAGGTTAGAAGCCCCCACCCCATGGGTGCCCAGCCACGTGGCCTAACAGTGTGCTATTGAGGCAAAATGATGCATCTGATGACACAAATGCACATACAAAATTTGAAAGAAATCAGACAAAACATGTAGTTGCATAATTTCTATTTTCACAAAATCCAAGATGGCGGCCAAACCACGTGACTGATAAAAATAATATTATTTTTCTCGTATGCAGCTAAGGCCAGGCATGGTAAATATGAAAACATCTAGTAGATTGGTTGAATCATCTCTGAGAAACAAATACCCAAACTTTTGGTAAATTTTGCTTAAAATCCAAAATGGCGGCCAAATCATGTGACTGATCTGAAATTTTTTTTAGGTTTCTGAAAGGGCTTGAAACACAGATGCCATGAAGCAAAATTGAAAATATTCCCTCAAGTGTTGCCAGAGTAAAAAACTACTTCCTGTTTAGAAGAAATCCAAAATGGTGGCCAAACCACGTGACCAATCGTAATATTTTTTTCAAACGTAAATGGGATTCATATATAGAAGCTAAATACAACATATGAGAGCATTCTGCTAGGTGGTTCTGAAGAAGAAGATTTTCAAGTGTTTTTTGCCGTTTTTAGGAAAAACAAAATGGCGGGAAAAGTCACGTGACCGCTAAAGTTTTTATTGCTGATATCTATTACACATGAGTTGTACTATATACCATAAAAAAATCTAGACGCCTAGACCCTCAGAAAGTGGTCAAACAGCCACTTCCGGTTTTATTTCAATCCAATATGGCTGCCAAACTAATTGACCAATCGAAATTCTGAAAGCATGTTGCACCAGTTCACATTAGGGACTATCAGTATAGAGCATTATCAGACCATTCCGTTCAGTGGTTTTCTCAAACGGCTTGACGAAAAAAGTTACGGAAGAAAGAAAGAAAGAAAGAAAGAAAAAACTGAACGATAATAATAGGGGCCTCGCCCTTTGGGCTTGGGCCCCTAATTAAAGCCGCAAGCGGCGTCACCGGGGCCCAAGCTGACAAGATTCTGTTTCATAATTAATGTGGTCACATGTTAGACAATCAGGTAGCTTGAATTATCAGTAACGTGAGGTCAACATGAAGTTGGTACCATGTATTTAACTGGTTTGGTTATCGAAATATGGTTTTCAGGATATATAATGAGCCATGTTCTTAATAATGAGATTACATAATCATATATAGCCATTTCTAATGTCAGTTACATCTTTCATTCAATGTCTTCATAATGACACTTGTTACATGTCCTGCTCTGCGACAGTGTTTTAGATATGACTGCTTTGCATATTAATGAGTTCACATGACCATATATGGTCATCTGTTATTTTTAATCAAATCTCTTGTTCACTGTTGTCATAATAACACAGGATTCATCTTCCTAACTGCAACAGTGTTTAAGATATGACTGCTATGCATATTAATGAGTTCACATGACCATATATGGTTATCTGTTATTTTAATCAAATCTCTTGTTCACTGTTGTCATAATAACACAGGATTCATCTTCCTAACTGCAACAGTGTTTAAGATATAATGGTTATGCATATTAATGAGTTCACATGACCATATATGGTCATCTGTTATTTTAATCAAATCTCTTGTTCACCGTTGTCATAATGACACAGGATTCATCTTCCTAACTGCAACAGTGTTTGAGATATAACGATTACGCATATTAATGAGCTCACGTGACTATATATGGTCATCTGTTATTTTAATCAAATCTTTTGTTCAATGTTGTCATAATAACACAGGATTCCACTTCCTAACTGCAAAAGTGTTTGAGATATGACAGTTATGCATATTAATGAGCTCACATGACCATATATGGTCATTTGTTATTTTAATCGAATCTCTTGTTCAAGGTTGTCATAATAACACAGGATTCATCATCCTAACTACAACAGTGCTTGAGTTATAACAGTTATGCATATTAATGAGGTTAGAAGCCCCCACCCCATGGGTGCCCAGCCACGAGGCCTAACAGTGTGCTATTGGGGCAAAATGATGCATCTGATGACACAAATGCACATACAAAATTTGAAAGAAATCAGATTAATACAAAACATGTAGTTGCATAATTTCTATTTTCACAAAATCCAAGATGGCGGCCAAACCACGTGACTGATCAAAATAATATTATTTTTCTCGTATGCAGCTAAGGCCATGCATGGTAAATATAGAAACATCTAGTAGATTGGTTGAATCGTCTCTGAGAAACAAATACCCAAACTTTTGGTCAATTTTACTTAAAATCCAAAATGGCGGCCAAACCATGTGACTGATCTGAATTTTTTTTTAGGTTTCTGAAAGGGCTTGATACACAGATGCAATGAAGCAAAATTGAAAATATTCCCTCAAGTGTTGCCAGAGTAAAAAACTACTTCCTGTTTAGAAGAAATCCAAAATGGTGGCCAAACCACGTGACCAATCGTAAACATTTTGTCAAACATAAATGGGATTCATATATAGAAGCTAAATACTACATATGAGAGCATTCTGCTTGGTGGTTCTGAAGAAGAAGATTTTTGAGTGTTTTATGCCGTTTTTAGGAAAAACAAAATGGCGGGAAAAGTCACATGACCGCTAAAGTTTTTATTGCTGATATTTATTACACATGAGTTGTACTATATACCATAAAAAAATCTAAACGCCTAGACCCTCAGAAAGTGGTCAAACAGCCACTTCCGGTTTTATTTCAATCCAATATGGCTGCCAAACTAATTGACCAATCGAAATTCTGAAAGCATGTTGCACCAGTTCACATTAGGGACTATAAGTATAGAGCATTTTCAGACTATTAAGTTCAGCAGTTTTCTCAAACGGCTTGACGAAAAAAGTTACGGAAGAAAGAAAGAAGAAAGAAAAAACCGGACAATAAGAATAGGGGCCTCGCCCTTCAGGCTTGGGCCCCTAAAGAAGAAGAAAGAAGAAGAAAAAACCGGACAATAAGAATAGGGGCCTCGCCCTTTGGGCTTGGGCCCCTAATTAAAGCCGCAAGCGGCGTCACCGGGGCCCAAGCTGATAAGATTCTGTTTCATAATTAATGAGATCACATGTTAGACAATCAGGTAGCTTGTATTATCAGTAACATGAGGTCGAAATGAAGTTGGTACCATGTATTTACCTGGTTTGGTTATCGAAATATGGTTTTCAGGATATACAATGAGCCATGTTCTTATGCACAATAATGAGATTACATGTTCATATATAGCCATTTCTAATGTCAGTTACATCTTTCATTCAATGTCTTCATAATGACACTAGTTACATGTCCTGCTCTGCGACAGTGTTTCAGATTTGACTGCTATGCATATTAATGAGTTCACATGACCATATATGGTCATCTGTTATTTTAATCAAATCTCTTGTTCACTGTTGTCATAATAACACAGGATTCATCTTACTAACTGCAACAGTGTTTAAGATATAATGGTTATGCATATTAATGAGTTCACATGACCATATATGGTAATCTGTTATTTCAATGAAATCAATTGTTAAATGTTGTCATAATAACACAGGTTTCATCTTCCTAACTCCAACAGTGCTTGAGATATATCAGTTATGCATATTAATGAGTTCACATGACCATATATGGAAATCTGTTATTTTAATGAAATCAATTGTTAAATGTTGTCATAATAACTCAGGTTTCATCTTCCTAACTCCAACAGTGCTTGAGATATATCAGTTATGCATATTAATGAGGTTAGAAGCCCCCACCCCTTAGGCGCCTAGCGACAAAACCCAGCCACATGCCATTCGGTTGAAAGAATCCATCTCAAGAGTAAGAATGCACATATACAATTTTAGCCAAATCGGACCAATACAACACATGTAAATGCACAAGATTTGTTTTCATAAAATCCAAGATGGCGGCCAAACCATGTGACTGATCAAAATAATATTATTTTTCTCATATGGAGCTAAGGCTAGGCATGGTAAATATAAAAACATCTAGTAGATTGGTTGACTCATCTCTGAGAAACAAATGCCCAAACTTTTGGTCAATTTTGCTTAAAATCCAAGATGGCGGCCAAACCATGTGACTGATCTGAAATCTTTATTAGGTTTCTGAAAGGGGTTGATATACAGATGCCATGAAGCAAAAGTGAAAATAATCCCTCAAGTGTTGCCAGAGTAAAAAACTACTTCCTGTTTAGAAGAAATCCAAAATGGTGGCTAAACCACGTGACCAATCGTAATAATTTTTTCAAACATAAATGGGAGTCATATATAGAAGCTAAATACTACATATGAGAGCATTCTCCTTGGTGGTTCTGAAGAAGAAGATTTTTAAGTGTTTTTTGCCGTTTTCAGGAAAAACAAAATGGCGGGAAAAGTCACATGACCGCTAAAGTTTTTATTGCTGATATTTATTACACATGAGTTGTACTATATACCATAAAAAAATATAGACGCCTAGACCCTCAGAAAGTGGTCAAACAGCCACTTCCGGTTTTATTTCAATCCAATATGGCTGCCAAACTAATTGACCAATCGAAATTCTGAAAGCATGTTGCACCAGTTCACATTAGGGACTATCAGCATAGAGCATTATCAGACCATTCCGTTCAGCGGTTTTCACAAACGACTTGACAAAAAAAGTTACGGAAGAAAGAAGAAAGAAAGAAGAAAGAAGAAAAAACCGGACAATAAGAATAGGGGCCTCGCCCTTCAGGCTTGGGCCCCTAATTAAAGCCGCAAGCGGCGTCACCGGGGCCCAAGCTATCGGACGAATTTCGTCATTAAAGTGGTCACCGAATTGCCATTAAGGTACTTTGAACGATTTGTACCTTGAGGTTGATGTGCCTTCTATTTACCTGGTTTGGTGATGAGATATGCTTTTTAGAATATATAAGGAGCCATGTGCTTATGCATATTATTGAGGTTACAATGTCATATATGGTATTCTTTTATATTAGTCTTTTGTTTGATTACTTCATTATGGCACTAGTTGCATGTCCCGTTTTGCAACAGTGTTTCAGATATGACAGTTATGTATATTAATGAGTTCACGTGACCATATATGGTCATTTTTTTTTTTAGTGAGAGCTCATGTTTACCATCTTAATAATGTAGACCAGGAAGTTTGAATGAACAGTTACATTAGGTACACATGCAGTTAGTTGCATGTATTTACCTGGTCTGGTTATTGAGATATGGTTTTCAAAATATATAATTAGCCATGTGTTTATGGATAATAATGAGATTTGTTTGATGCCTTCATTATGGTACAAGTTACATATCCCGTTCTGTAACAGTGTTACAGATATGACAGTTATGCATATTAATGAGCTCACAGGACCATATATGGTCATCTGTTATTTTAATCACATTTCTTGTTCAATATCATCATAATAACACAAGTTTCATCTTCCTAAGTCCAACAGTGTTTGAGATATAATGGTTATGCATATTAATGAGTTCACATGACCATATATGGTCTTCTGTTATTTTAGTCAAATCTCTTGATTAACGTCATCATAATAGCGCAGGTTACATCTTCCTAACTACAACAGTGCTTGAGATATAACAGTTATGCATACTAATGAGGTTAGAAGCCCCCCACCCCATGGGTGCGTAGCCACATGACCTAGCCATATGCCATTCAGGGGAAAGAATGTATCTAAAGAGTAGAATACACGTACAAAATTTTATTCCAATCGGACCAATACAACACATGTAATTGAACAATTTCTGTTTGCACAATATCCAAGATGGCGGCTAAATCATGTGACTGATCAAAATTATATTATTTTTCTCATATGGAGCTATGGCCAGACATATTATTAATGAAAACATCTAGTAGATCGGTTGAAGCAGCTTAAAGAAACAAATGGCCAAACTTTTGGTCATTTTCATCTAAAATCCAAGATGGCGGCCAAACCACGTGACTGATCGAAAATATATTATTTTTTTCAAATGGACCTATGGCCATACATCTGATATACAACGTATCTAGTTGATCGGTTGAAGCACCTCTGAGAAACAAATGTCCAAAATTTTAGTCAATTTTGCCTAAAATCCAAGATGGCGGCCAAACCATGTGACTTATCTGAATTTTTTCTTTGATATCTGAAAGAGGTCATTATAAAGCTGAAATTTAGCTGATTAGAAAATGATCACATAATTGTGGCTTGATAAAAAAAACTACTTCCTGTCTAGAAGAAATCCAAAATGGCGGCCAAACCATGTGACCAATCATAACAATTTTTTCAAACTTAAATGTGCTTTGTATATTGAAGCTAAATACTATATATGGGAGCATTTCGCTTGGTGGTTCTGAAGAAGAAGATTTTCAAGGGTTTTTTCCCTGTTTTGGGAGAAAAAACATGGCGGAAAAAGTTGAGGTTTACGTTTAGAATTTTTTTTCATATATCTGTTACACATGAGTTGTACTATATGCCATAAAAAGCCCTGATCTCCTAGACCCTCAGAAAGTGGTCAAAAACCCACTTCCTGTTTAACTTCAATCCAATATGGCTGACAAACTAATTGACCAATCAAAATTCTAAAAGCATGTTGCACCAGTTCACATTAGGGACTATCAGTATACAGCATTATCAGACCATTCTCTTCAGCGGTTTTCTCAAACGGCTTGACGAAAAAAGTTACGGAAGAAAGAAAGAAAGAAGAAAAAACTGAATTAAAGCCGCAAGCGGCATCACCGGGGCCCAAGCTGATAAGATTGTTTTTCATAATTAATGAGGTCAACATGTTAGACAATCAGATACTAGTAACTTGTATTATCAGTAACATGAGGTCGAAATTAAGTTGGTACCATGTATTTACCTGGTTTGGTTATCGAAATATGGATTTCAGGATATATAATGAGCCATGTTCTTATGTACAATAATGAGATTACATAATCATATATAGCCATTTCTAATGTCAATTACATCTTTCATTCAATGTCTTCATAATGACACTAGTTACATGTCCTGCTCTGCGACAGTGTTTCAGATATGACTGCTATGCATATTAATGAGTTTACATGACCATATATGGTCATCTGTTATTTTAATCAAATCTCTTGTTCACTGTAGTCACAATAACACAGGATTCATCTTCCTAACTGCAACAGTGTTTAAGATATAATGGTTATGCATATTAATGAGTTCACATGACCATATATGGTCATCTGTTATTTTAATCAAATCTCTTGTTCACTGTTGTCATAATAACACAGGATTCATCTTCCTAACTGCAACAGTGTTTGAGATATAATGGTTATGCATATTATTGAGTTCACATGACCATATATGGTCATCTGTTATTTTAATCAAATCTCTTGTTCACTGTTGTCATAATAACACAGGATTCATCTTGCTAACTGCAACAGTGTTTGAGATATAATGGTTATGCATATTATTGAGTTCACATGACCATATATGGTCATCTGTTATTTTAATCAAATCACTTGTTCACTGTTGTCATAATAACACAGGATTCATGTTCCTAACTGCAACAGTGTTTGAGATATAATGGTTATGCATATTATTGAGTTCACATTACCATATATGGTCATCTGTTATTTTAATCAAATCTCTTGTTCAATGTTGTCATAACAACACAGGATTCATCTTCCTAACTGCAAAAATGTTTGAGATATGGCAGTAATGCATATTAATGAGCTCACATGACCATATATGGTCATCTGTTATTTTAATCGAATCTCTTGTTCAATGTTGTCATAATAACACAGGATTCATCTTCCTAACTACAACAGTGATTGAGTTATAACAGTTATGCATATTAATGAGGTTAGAAGCCCCCACCCCTTAGGCGCCTAGCGACAAAACCCAGCTACATGCCATTTGGTTGAAAAAATGCATCTCAAGAGTAGAATGCACAAATACAATTTTAGTCAAATCGAACCAATACAACACATGTAAATGCACAAGGTTTGTTTTCATAAAATCCAAGATGGCGGCCAAACCATGTGACTGATCAAAATAATATTATTTTTCTCATATGGAGCTAAGGCCAGGCACGGTAAATATAAAAACATCTAGTAGATTGGTTGAATCACCTCTGAGAAACAAATGCCCAAACTTTTGGTCAATTTTGCTTAAAATCCAAGATGGCGGCCAAACCATGTGACTGATCTGAAATCTTTTTTAGGTTTCGGAAAGAGTTTGATATACAGATGCCATGAAGCAAAATTGAAAATAATCCATCAAGTGTTGCCAGAGTAAAATACTACTTCCTGTTTAGAAGAAATCCAAAATGGTGACCAAACCACGTGACCAATCGTAATATTTTTTTCAAACATAAATGGGATTCATATATAGAAGTTAAATACTACATATGAGAGCATTCTGCTTGGTGGTTCTGAAGAAGAAGATTTTTAAGTGTTTTTTGCCGTTTTTAGGAAAAACAAAATGGCGGGAAAAGTCACATGACCGCTAAAGTTTTTATTGCTGATATTTATTACACATGAGTTGTACTATATACCATAAAAAAAACTAGACGCCTAAACCCTCAGAAAGTGGTCAAACAGCCACTTCCGGTTTTATTTCAATCCAATATGACTGCCAAACTAATTGACCAATCGAAATTCTGAAAGCATGTTGCACCAGTTCACATTAGGGACTATCAGTATAGAGCATTATCAGACCATTCCGTTAAGCGGTTTTCTCAAACGGCTTGACGAAAAAAGTTACGGAAGAAAGAAAGAAAGAAAGAAAGAAGAATTAAAGCCGCAAGCGGCATCACCGGGGCCCAAGCTGATCTATCATGACAAGATTCTGTTTCATAATAAATGAGGTCACATGTTAGACAATCAGGTAGCTTGTATTATCAGTAACATGAGGTCAAAATGAAGTTGGTACCATGTATTTACCTGGTTTGGTTATCGAAATATGGTTTTCAGGATATATAATGAGCCATGTTCTTATGCACAATAATGAGATTACATAATCATATATAGCCATTTCTAATGTCAGTTACATCTTTCATTCAATGTCTTCATAATGACACTAGTTACATGTCCTGCTCTGCGACAGTGTTTCAGATATGACTGCTATGCATATTAATGAGTTTACATGACCATATATGGTCATCTGTTATTTTAATCAAATCTCTTGTTCATTGTTGTCATAATAACACAGGATTCATCTTCCTAACTGCAACAGTGTTTAAGATATAATGGTTATGCATATTAATGAGTTCACATGACCATATATGGTCATCTGTTATTTTAATCAAATCTCTTGTTCACTGTTGTCATAATAACACAGGATTCATCTTCCTAACTGCAACAGTGTTTAAGATATAATGGTTATGCATATTAATGAGTTCACGTGACCATATATGGTCATCTGTTATTTTAATCAAATCTCTTGTTCAACGTTGTCATGATAACACAGGAATCATCTTCCTAACTCCAACAGTGCTTGAGATATATCAGTTATGCATATTAATGAGGTTAGAAGCCCCCACCCCATGGGTGCCCAGCCACGTGGCCTAACAGTGTGCTATTGAGGCAAAATGATGCATCTGATGACACAAATGCACATACAAAATTTGAAAGAAATCAGACAAAACATGTAGTTGCATAATTTCTATTTTCACAAAATCCAAGATGGCGGCCAAACCACGTGACTGATAAAAATAATATTATTTTTCTCGTATGCAGCTAAGGCCAGGCATGGTAAATATGAAAACATCTAGTAGATTGGTTGAATCATCTCTGAGAAACAAATACCCAAACTTTTGGTAAATTTTGCTTAAAATCCAAAATGGCGGCCAAATCATGTGACTGATCTGAAATTTTTTTTAGGTTTCTGAAAGGGCTTGAAACACAGATGCCATGAAGCAAAATTGAAAATATTCCCTCAAGTGTTGCCAGAGTAAAAAACTACTTCCTGTTTAGAAGAAATCCAAAATGGTGGCCAAACCACGTGACCAATCGTAATATTTTTTTCAAACGTAAATGGGATTCATATATAGAAGCTAAATACAACATATGAGAGCATTCTGCTAGGTGGTTCTGAAGAAGAAGATTTTCAAGTGTTTTTTGCCGTTTTTAGGAAAAACAAAATGGCGGGAAAAGTCACGTGACCGCTAAAGTTTTTATTGCTGATATCTATTACACATGAGTTGTACTATATACCATAAAAAAATCTAGACGCCTAGACCCTCAGAAAGTGGTCAAACAGCCACTTCCGGTTTTATTTCAATCCAATATGGCTGCCAAACTAATTGACCAATCGAAATTCTGAAAGCATGTTGCACCAGTTCACATTAGGGACTATCAGTATAGAGCATTATCAGACCATTCCGTTCAGTGGTTTTCTCAAACGGCTTGACGAAAAAAGTTACGGAAGAAAGAAAGAAAGAAAGAAAGAAAAAACTGAACGATAATAATAGGGGCCTCGCCCTTTGGGCTTGGGCCCCTAATTAAAGCCGCAAGCGGCGTCACCGGGGCCCAAGCTGACAAGATTCTGTTTCATAATTAATGTGGTCACATGTTAGACAATCAGGTAGCTTGAATTATCAGTAACATGAGGTCAAAATGAAGTTGGTACCATGTATTTACCTGGTTTGGTTATCGAAATATGGTTTTCAGGATATATAGTGAGCCATGTTCTTAATAATGAGATTACATAATCATATATAGCCATTTCTAATGTCAGTTACATCTTTCATTCAATGTCTTCATAATGACACTTGTTACATGTCCTGCTCTGCGACAGTGTTTTAGATATGACTGCTTTGCATATTAATGAGTTTACATGACCATATATGGTCATCTGTTATTTTTAATCAAATCTCTTGTTCACTGTTGTCATAATAACACAGGATTCATCTTCCTAACTGCAACAGTGTTTAAGATATAATAGTTATGCATATTAATGAGTTCACATGACCATATATGGTTATCTGTTATTTTAATCAAATCTCTTGTTCACTGTTGTCATAATAACACAGGATTCATCTTCCTAACTGCAACAGTGTTTAAGATATAATGGTTATGCATATTAATGAGTTCACATGACCATATATGGTCATGTGTTATTTTAATCAAATCTCTTGTTCACTGTTGTCATAATAACACAGGATTCATCTTCCTAACTGCGAGTGTTTTAGATATGACTGCTATGCATATTAATGAGTTCACATGACCATATATGGTCATTTGTTATTTTAATCGAATCTCTTGTTCAAGGTTGTCATAATAACACAGGATTCATCATCCTAACTACAACAGTGCTTGAGTTATAACAGTTATGCATATTAATGAGGTTAGAAGCCCCCACCCCATGGGTGCCCAGCCACGTGGCCTAACAGTGTGCTATTGGGGCAAAATGATGCATCTGATGACACAAATGCACATACAAAATTTGAAAGAAATCAGACTAATACAAAACATGTAGTTGCATAATTTCTATTTTCACAAAATCCAAGATGGCGGCCAAACCACGTGACTGATCAAAATAATATTATTTTTCTAGTATGCAGCTAAGGCCAGGCATGGTAAATATAGAAACATCTAGTAGATTGGTTGAATCGTCTCTGAGAAACAAATACCCAAACTTTTGGTCAATTTTGCTTAAAATCCAAGATGGCGGCCAAACCGTGTGACTGATCTGAATGTTTTTTTAGGTTTCTGAAAGGGCTTGATACACAGATGCCATGAAGCAAAATTGAAAATATTCCCTGAAGTGTTGCCAGAGTAAAAAACTACTTCCTGTTTAGAAGAAATCCAAAATGGTGGCCAAACCACGTGACCAATCGTAAACATTTTTTCAAACATAAATGGGATTCATATATAGAAGCTAAATACTACATATGAGAGCATTCTGCTTGGTGGTTCTGAAGAAGAAGATTTTCAAGTGTTTTTTGCCGTTTTTAGGAAAAACAAAATGGCGGGAAAAGTCACATGACCGCTAAAGTTTTTATTGCTGATATTTATTACACATTAGTTGTACTATATACCATAAAAAAATCTAGACGCCTAGACCCTCAGAAAGTGGTCAAACAGCCACTTCCGGTTTTATTTTAATCCAATATGGCTGCCAAACTAATTGTCCAATCGAAATTCTGAAAGCATGTTGCACCAGTTCACATTATGGACTATCAGTATAGAGCATTATCAGACCATTCTGTTCAGCGGTTTTCTCAAACGGCTTGACGAAAAAAGTTACGGAAGAAAGAAAGAAAGAAAGAAAGAAAAAACTGAACGATAATAATAGGGGCCTCGCCCTTTGGGCTTGGGCCCCTAATTAAAGCCGCAAGCGGCGTCACCGGGGCCCAAGCTGATAAGGTTCTGTTTCATAATTAATGAGGTCACATGTTAGACAATCAGCTGCAGGTAGCTTGTATTATCAGTAACATGAGGTCAAAATGAAGTTGGTACCATGTATTTACCTATTTTGGTTATCGAAATATGGTTTTCAGGATATATAATGAGCCATGTTCTTATGCACAATAATGAGATTACATAATCATATATAGCCATTTCTAATGTCAGTTACATCTTTCATTCAATGTCTTCATAATGACACTAGTTACATGTCCTGCTCTGCGACAGTGTTTCAGATATGACTGCTATGCATATTAATGAGTTCACATGACCATATATGGTCATCTGTTATTTTAATCAAATCTCTTGTTCTCTGTTGTCATAACACAGGATTCATCTTCCTAACTGCAACAGTGTTTAAGATATTATGGTTATGCATATTAATGAGCTCACATGACCATATATAGTCATCTGTTATTTTAATCAAATCTCTTGTTCACTGTTGTCATAATAACACAGGATTCATCTTCCTAACTGCAACAGTGTTTAAGATATAATGGTTATGCATATTAATGAGTTCACATGACCATATATGGTCATCTGTCATTTTAATGAAATCACTTTTTTAATGTTGTCATAATAACACGGGTTTCATCTCCCTAACTGCAACAGAGCTTGAGATATATCAGTTATGCATATTAATGAGGTTAGAAGCCCCCACCCTATGGGTGCCCAGCCACGTGGCCTAGCAGTGTGCTATTGGGGCAAAATGATGCATCTGATGACACAAATGCACATACAAAATTTGAAAGAAATCAGACTAATACAAAACATGTAGTTGCATAATTTCTATTTTCACAAAATCCAAGATGGCGGCCAAACCACGTGACTGATCAAAATAATATTATTTTTCTCGTATGCAGCTAACGCCAGGCATGGTAAATATAGAAACATCTAGTAGATTGGTTGAATCGTCTCTGAGAAACAAATACCCAAACTTTTGGTCAATTTTACTTAAAATCCAAAATGGCGGCCAAACCATGTGACTGATCTGAAATTTTTTTTTGGTTTCTGAAAGGGCTTGATACACAGATGCCATGAAGCAAAATTGAAAATATTCCCTCAAGTGTTGCCAGAGTAAAAAACTACTTCCTGTTTAGAAGAAATCCAAAATGGTGGCCAAACCACGTGACCAATCGTAAACATTTTGTCAAACATAAATGGGATTCATATATAGAAGCTAAATACTACATATGAGAGCATTCTGCTTGGTGGTTCTGAAGAAGAAGATTTTTGAGTGTTTTATGCCGTTTTTAGGAAAAACAAAATGGCGGGAAAAGTCACATGACCGCTAAAGTTTTTATTGCTGATATTTATTACACATGAGTTGTACTATATACCATAAAAAAATCTAGACGCCTAGACCCTCAGAAAGTGGTCAAACAGCCACTTCCGGTTTTATTTCAATCCAATATGGCTGCCAAACTAATTGACCAATCGAAATTCTGAAAGCATGTTGCACCAGTTCACATTAGGGACTATCAGTATAGAGCATTATCAGACCATTCCGTTCAGCGGTTTTCTCAAATGGCTTGACGAAAAAAGTTACGGAAGAAAGAAAGAAAGAAAGAAAGAAGAATTAAAGCCGCAAGCGGCATCACCGGGGCCCAAGCTGATCTATCATGACAAGATTCTGTTTCATAATAAATGAGGTCACATGTTAGACAATCAGGTAGCTTGTATTATCAGTAACATGAGGTCGAAATGAAGTTGGTACCATGTATTTACCTGGTTTGGTTATCGAAATATGGTTTTCAGGATATATAATGAGCCATGTTCTTATGCACAATAATGAGATTACATAATCATATATAGCCATTTCTAATGTCAGTTACATCTTTCATTCAATGTCTTCATAATGACACTAGTTACATGTCCTGCTCTGCGACAGTGTTTCAGATATGACTGCTATGCATATTAATGAGTTTACATGACCATATATGGTCATCTGTTATTTTAATCAAATCTCTTGTTCATTGTTGTCATAATAACACAGGATTCATCTTCCTAACTGCAACAGTGTTTAATATATAATGGTTATGCATATTAATGAGTTCACATGACCATATATGGTCATCTGTTATTTTAATCAAATCTCTTGTTCACTGTTGTCATAATAACACAGGATTCATCTTCCTAACTGCAACAGTGTTTAAGATATAATGGTTATGCATATTAATGAGTTCACATGACCATATATGGTCATCTGTTATTTTAATCAAATCTCTTGTTCAACGTTGTCATGATATCACAGGAATCATCTTCCTAACTCCAACAGTGCTTGAGATATATCAGTTATGCATATTAATGAGGTTAGAAGCCCCCACCCCATGGGTGCCCAGCCACGTGGCCTAACAGTGTGCTATTGAGGCAAAATGATGCATCTGATGACACAAATGCACATACAAAATTTGAAAGAAATCAGACTAATACAAAACATGTAGTTGCATAATTTCTATTTTCACAAAATCCAAGATGGCGGCCAAACCACGTGACTGATAAAAATAATATTATTTTTCTCGTATGCAGCTAAGGCCAGGCATGGTAAATATAGAAACATCTAGTAGATTGGTTGAATCATCTCTGAGAAACAAATACCCAAACTTTTGGTAAATTTTGCTTAAAATCCAAAATGGCGGCCAAACCATGTGACTGATCTGAAATTTTTTTTAGGTTTCTGAAAGGGCTTGATAAACAGATGCCATGAAGCAAAATTGAAAATATTCCCTCAAGTGTTGCCAGAGTAAAAAACTACTTCCTGTTTAGAAGAAATCCAAAATGGTGGCCAAACCACGTGACCAATCGTAATATTTTTTTCAAACGTAAATGGGATTCATATATAGAAGCTAAATACAACATATGAGAGCATTCTGCTAGGTGGTTCTGAAGAAGAAGATTTTCAAGTGTTTTTTGCCGTTTTTAGGAAAAACAAAATGGCGGGAAAAGTCACGTGACCGCTAAAGTTTTTATTGCTGATATCTATTACACATGAGTTGTACTATATACCATAAAAAAATCTAGACGCCTAGACCCTCAGAAAGTGGTCAAACAGCCACTTCCGGTTTTATTTCAATCCAATATGGCTGCCAAACTAATTGACCAATCTAAATTCTGAAAGCACGTTGCACCAGTTCACATTAGGGACTATCAGAATAGAGCATTATCAGATCATTCTGTTCATCGGTTTTCTCAAACGGCTTGACGAAAAAAGTTACGGAAGAAAGAAAGAAGAAAGAAAAAACTGGACAATAAGAATAGTGGCCACGCCTTACAGGCTTGGGCCCCTAATTAAAGCCGCAAGCGGCGTCACCGGGGCCCAAGCTGACAAGATTCTGTTTCATAATTAATGAGATCACATGTTAGACAATCAGGTAGCTTGAATTATCAGTAACATGATCAAAATGAAATTGGTACCATGTATTTACCTGGTTTGGTTATCGAAATATGGTTTTCAGGATATAAAATAAGCCATGTTTTTATGCACAATAATGAGATCACATAATCATATATAGCCATTTCTAATGTCAGTTACATCTTTCATTCAATGTCTTCATAATGACATGAGTTAAATGTCCTGCTCTGCGACAGTGTTTTAGATATGACTGCTATGCATATTAATAAGTTCACATGACCATATACGGTCATCTGTTATTTTTATCAAATCTCTTGTTCACTGTTGTCATAATAACACAGGATTCATCTTCCTAACTACAACAGTGTTTAAAATATAATGGTTATGCATATTAATGAGTTCACATGACCATATATGGTCATCTGTTATTTTAATGAAATCAATTGTTTAATGTTGTCATAATAACACAGGTTTCATCTTCCTAACTCCAACAGTGCTTGAGATATATCAGTTATGCATATTAATGAGGTTAGAAGCCCCCACCCCTTAGGCGCCCAGCGACAACACCCAGCCACGTGCCATTCAGATGAAAGAATGCATCTCAAGAGTAGTATGCACATATACAATTTTATCCAAATCGGACAAATACAACACATGTAATTGCACAAGATTTGTTTTCATAAAATCCAAGATGGCGGCCAAACCATGTGACTGATCATAATAATATTATTTTTCTCATATGTAGCTAAGGCTAGGCATGGTAAATATAAAAACATCTAGTAGATTGGTTGAATCACCTCTGAGAAACAAATACCCAAACTTTTGGACAATTTTGCTTAAAATCCAAGATGGTGGCCAAACCATGTGACTGATCTGAAATCTTTTTTAGGTTTCTGAAAGAGATTGATATAAAGATGCCATACAGCAATATGGAAAATAATCTCTCAAGTGTGGCATGAGTAAAAAAACTACTTCCTGTTTAGAAGAAACCCGATATGGCGGCCAAACCACGTGACCAATCACAATAATTTTTTCAAACATAAATGGGATTCATATATAGAAGATAAATACTACATATGAGAGCATTCTGCTTGGTGGTTCTGAAGAAGAAGATTTTTGAGCGTTTTTTGCCGTTTTTAGGAAAAACAAAATGGCGGGAAAAGTCACATGACCGCTAAAGTTTTTATTGCTGATATCTATTACACATGAGTTGTACTATATGCCATAAAAAATCTAGACGCCTAGACCCTCAGAAAGTGGTCAAACAGCCACTTCCGGTTTTATTTCAATCCAATATGGCTGCCAAACTAATCGACCAATCAAAATTCTGAAAGCATGTTGCACTAGTTCACATTAGGGACTATAAGTATAGAGCATTTTCAGACTATTCAGTTCAGCAGTTTTCTCAAACGGCTTGACGAAAAAAGTTACGGAAGAAAGAAAGAAAGAAAGAAAGAAATTAAAGCCGCAAGCGGCGTCACCGGGGCCCAAGCTGATAAGATTCTGTTTCATAATTAATGAGGTCACATGTTAGACAATCAGCTGCAGGTAGATTGTATTATCAGTAACATGATGTCGAAATGAAGTTGGTACCATGTATTTACCTGGTTTGGTTATCGAAATATGGTTTTCAGGATATATAATGAGCCATGTTCTTAATAATGAGATTACATAATCATATATAGCCATTTCTAATGTCAGTTACATCTTTCATTCAATGTCTTCATAATGACACTTGTTACATGTCCTGCTCTGCGACAGTGTTTTAGATATGACTGCTTTGCTTATTAATGAGTTCACATGACCATATATGGTCATCTGTTATTTTTAATCAAATCTCTTGTTCACTGTTGTCATAATAACACAGGATTCATCTTCCTAACTGCAACAGTGTTTAAGATATAATGGTTATGCATATTAATGAGTTCACATGACCATATATGGTTATATGTTATTTTAATCAAATCTCTTGTTCACTGTTGTCATAATAACACAGGATTCATCTTCCTAACTGCAACAGTGTTTAAGATATAATGGTTATGCATATTAATGAGTTCACATGACCATATATGGTCATCTGTTATTTTAATCAAATCTCTTGTTCACTGTTGTCATAATAACACAGGATTCATCTTCCTAACTGCGACAGTGTTTAAGATATAATGGTTATGCATAGTAATGAGTTCACATGACCATATATGGTTATCTGCTATTTTAATCAAATCTCTTGTTCAACGTTATCATAATGACACAGGATTCATCTTCCTATCTGCAACAGTGTTTGAGATATAACGATTACGCATATTAATGAGCTCACGTGACTATATATGGTCATCTGTTATTTTAATCAAATCTCTTGTTCACTGTTGTCATAATAACACAGGATTCATCTTCCTAACTGCTACAGTGTATAAGATATAATGGTTATGCATATTACTGAGTTCACATGACCATATATGGTCATCTGTTATTTTCATCAAATCTCTTGTTCACTGTTGTCATAATAACACAGGATTCATCTTCCTAACTGCAACAGTGTTTAAGATTTATCGGTTATGCATATTAATGAGCTCACATGACCATATATGGTCATCTGTTATTTTAATCAAATCTCTTGTTCAACGTTGTCATAATAACACAGGATTCATCATCCTAACTACAACAGTGCTTGAGTTATAACAGTTATGCATATTAATGAGGTTAGAAGCCCCCACCCCATGGGTGCCAAACCACGTGGCCTAGCAGTGTGCTATTGGAGAAAAATGATGCATCTGATGACACAAATGCACATACAAAATTTGAAAGAAATCAGACAAATACAAAACATGTAGTTGCATAATTTCTATTTTCACAAAATCCAAGATGGCGGCCAAACCACGTGACTGATCAAAATAATATTATTTTTCTCATATGGAGCTAAGGCCAGGCATGGTAAATATAAAAACATCTAGTAGATTGGTTGAATCATCTCTGAGAATCAAATGCCCAAACTGTTGGTCAATTTTGCCTAAAATCCAAAATGGCGGCCAAACCATGTGACTGATCTGAAATCTGTTTTAGGTTTCTGAAAGGGTTTGATATACAGATGCCATGAAGCAAAATTGAAAATAATCCCTCAAGTGTTGCTAGAGTAAAAAACTACTTCCTGTTTAGAAGAAATCCAAAATGGTGGCCAAACCACGTGGCCAATCGTAATAATTTTTTCAAACGTAAATGGGATTCATATATAGAAGCTAAATACTACATATGAGAGCATTCTGCTTGGTTGTTCTAAAGAAGAAGATTTATAAGTGTTTTTTGCCGTTTTTAGGAAAAACAAAATGGCGGGAAAAGTCACATGACCGCTAAAGTTTTTATTGCTGATATCTATTACACATGAGTTGTACTATATACCATAAAAAAATCTAGAGGCCTAGACCCTCAGAAAGTGGTCAAACAGCCACTTCCGGTTTTATTTCAATCCAATATGACTGCCAAACTAATTGACCAATCAAAATTCTGAAAGCATGTTGCACCAGTTCACATTAGGGACTATCGGTATAGAGCATTATCAGACCATTCCGTTCAGCGGTTTTCTCAAACGGCTTGACGAAAAAAGTTACGGAAGAAAGAAAGAAAGAAAGAAAGAAGAATTAAAGCCGCAAGCGGCGTCACCGGGGCCCAAGCTGATAAGATTCTATTTCATAATTAATGAGGTCACATGTTAGACAATCAGCTGCAGGTAGATTGTATTATCAGTAACATGAGGTCGAAATGAAGTTGGTACCATGTATTTACCTGGTTTGGTTATCGAAATATGGTTTTCAGGATATATAATGAGCCATGTTCTTATGCACAATAATGAGATTACATAATCATATATAGCCATTTCTAATGTCAGTTACATCTTTCATTCAATGTCTTCATAATGACACTACTTACATGTCCTGCTCTGCGATAGTGTTTCAGATATGACTGCTATGTATATTAATGAGTTCACATGACCATATATGGTCATCTGTTATTTTTAAACAAATCTCTTGTTCACTGTTGTCATAATAACACAAGATTCATCTTCCTAACTGCGACAGTGTTTTAGATATGACTGCTATGCATATTAATGAGTTCACATGACCATATATGGTTATCTGTTATTTTAATCAAATCTCTTGTTCACTGTTGTCATAATGACACAGGATTTATCTTCCTAACTGCGACTGTGTTTAAGATATAATGGTTATGCATATTAATGAGTTCACATGACCATATATGGTTATCTGTTATTTTAATCAGATCTCTTGTTCACTTGTTGTCATAATGACACAGGATTCATCTTCCTAACTGCAACAGTGTTTGAGATATAACGATTACGCATATTAATGAGCTCACATGACTATATATGGTCATCTGTTATTTTAATTAAATCTTTTGTTCAATGTTGTCATAATAACACAGGATTCCACTTCCAAACTGCAACAGTGTTTGAGATATGACAGTTATGCATATTAATGAGCTCACATGACCATATATGGTCATTTGTTATTTTAATCGAATCTCTTGTTCAACGTTGTCATAATAACACAGGATTCATCATCCTAACTACAACAGTGCTTGAGTTATAACAGTTATGCATATTAATAAGGTTAGAAGCCCTGACCCCATGGGTGCCCAGCCACGTGGCCTAACAGTGTGCTATTGGGGCAAAATGATCCATCTGATGACACAAATGCACATACAAAATTTGAAAGAAATCAGACTAATACAAAACATGTAGTTGCATAATTTCTATTTTCACAAAATCCAAGATGGCGGCCAAACCACGTGACTGATCAAAATAATATTATTTTTCTCGTATGCAGCTAAGGCCAGGCATGGTAAATATGAAAACATCTAGTAGATTGGTTGAATCGTCTCTGAGAAACAAATACCCAAACTTTTGGTCAATTTTGCTTAAAATCCAAAATGGCGGCCAAACCATGTGACTGATCTGAATTTTTTTTTAGATTTCTGAAAGGGCTTGATGCATAGATGCCATGAAGCAAAACTGAAAATATTCCCTCAAGTGATGCCAGAGTAAAAAACTACTTCCTGTTTAGAAGAAATCCAAAATGGTGGCCAAACCACGTGACCAATCGTAAACATTTTTTCAAACATAAATGGTATTCATATATAGAAGCTAAATACTACATATGAGAGCATTCTGCTTGGTGGTTCTGAAGAAGAAGATTTTAAAGTGTTTTTTGCCGTTTTTAGGAAAAACAAAATGGCGGAAAAAGTCACATGACCGCTAAAGTTTTTATTGCTGATATTTATTACACATGAGTTGTACTATATACCATAAAAAAATCTAGAAGCCTAGACCCTCAGAAAGTGGTCAAACAGCCACTTCCGGTTTTATTTCAATCCAATATGGCTGCCAAACTAATTGGGCAATCAAAATTCTGAAAGCATGTTGCACTAGGTTACATTAGGGACTATAAGTATAGAGCTTTTTCAGACTATTCAGTTTAGCAGTTTTCTCAAACGGCTTGACGAAAGAAGTTGTGGAAGAAAGAAGAAGAAGAAGAAGAAGAAAGAAGAAGAAAAAACCGGACAATAAGAATAGGGGCCTCGCCCTTTGGGCTTGGGCCCCTAAAAAACCGGACAATAAGAATAGGGGCCTCGCCCTTCGGGCTTGGGCCCCTAAAAACTGAACGATAATAATAGGGGCCTCGCTCTTTGGCCCCTAATTAAAGCCGCAAGCGGCGTCACCGGGGCCCAAGCTGATAAGATTCTGTTTCATAATTAATGAGGTCACATGTTAGACAATCAGGTAGCTCTTATTATCAGTAACATGAGGTCGAAATGAAGTTGGTACCATGTATTTACCTGCTTTGGTTATCGAAATATGGTTTTCAGGATATATAATGAGCCATGTTCTTATGCACAATAATGAGATTACATAATCATATATAGCCATTTCTAATGTCAGTTACATCTTTCATTCAATGTCTTCATAATGACACTAGTTACATGTCCTGCTCTACGACAGTGTTTCAGATATGACTGCTATGCATATTAATGAGTTCACATGACCATATATGGTCATCTGTTATTTTAATCAAATCTCTTGCTCACTGTTGTCATAATAACACAGGATTCATCTTCCTAACTGCAACAGTGCTTAAGATATAATGGTTATGCATATTAATGAGTTCACATGACCATATATGGTCATCTGTTATTTTAATCAAATCTCTTGTTCACTGTTGTCATGATAACACAGGAATCATCTTCCTAACTACAACAGTGTTTGAGATATAATGGTTATGCATATTAATGAGTTCACATGACCATATATGGTAATCTGTTATTTTAATGAAATCAATTGTTTAATGTTGTCATAATAACACAGGTTTCATCTTCCTAACTCCAACAGTGCTTGAGATATATCAGTTATGCATATTAATGAGGTTAGAAGCCCCCACCCCTTAGGCGCCCAGTGACAAAACCCAGCCACGTGCCATTCGGTTGAAAAAATGCATCTCAAGAGTAGAATGCACATATACAATTTTAGCCAAATCGGACCAATACAACACATGTAATTGCACAAGATCTGTTTTCATAAAATCCAAGATGGCGGCCAAACCATGTGACTGATCAAAATAATATTATTTTTCTCATATGGAGCTAAGGCCAGGCATGGTAAATATAAAAACATCTGGTAGATTGGTTGAATCACCTCTGAGAAACAAATGCCCAAACTTTTGGGCAATTTTGCTTAAAATCCAAGATGGCGGCCAAACCACGTGACTGATCTGAAATCTTTTTTAGGTTTCTGAAAGAGATAGATATACAGATGCCATGAAGCAAAATTGAAAATAATCCCTCAAGTGTTGCCATAGTAAAAAACTACTTCCTGTTTAGAAGAAATCCAAAATGGTGGCCAAACCACGTGACCAATCGTAATAATTTTATCAAACCTAAATGGGATTCATATATAGAAGCTAAATACAACACATGAGAGGATTCTGCTAGGTGGTTCTGAAGAAGAAGATTTTTTAGTGTTTTTTGCCGTTTTTAGGAAAAACAAAATGGCGGGAAAAGTCACATGACCGCTAAAGTTTTTATTACTGATATCTATTACACATGAGTTGTCCTATATACCATAAAAAAATCTAGACGCCTAGACCCTCAGAAAGTGGTCAAACAGCCACTTCCGGTTTTATTTCAATTCAATATGGCTGCCAAACTAATTGACCAATCGAAATTTTGAAAGCATGTTGCACCAGTTCACATTAGGGAATATCAGTATAGAGCATTATCAGACCATTCCGTTCAGCAGTTTTCCCAAACGGCTTGACGAAAAAAGTTACGGAAGAAAGAAAGAAAGAAAGAAAGAAGAAATTAAAGCCGCAAGCGGCGTCACCGGGGCCCAAGCTGATAAGATTCTGTTTCATAATTAATGAGGTCACATGTTAGACAATCAGGTAGCTTGAATTATCAGTAACATGAGGTCGAAATGAAGTTGGTACCATGTATTTACCTGGTTTGGTTATCGTAATATGGTTTTCAGGATATATAATGAGCCATGTTCTTATGCACAATAATGAGATTACATAATCATATATAGCCATTTCTAATGTCAGTTACATCTTTCATTCAATGTCTTCATAATGACACTAGTTACATGTCCTGCTCTGCGACAGTGTTTCAGATATGACTGCTATGCATATTAATGAGTTTACATGACCATATATGGTCATCTGTTATTTTAATCAAATCTCTTGTTCACTGTTGTCATAATAACACAGGATTCATCTTCCTAACTGCAACAGTGTTTAAGATATAATGGTTATGCATATTAATGAGTTCACATGACCATATATGGTCATCTGTTATTTTAATCAAATCTCTTGTTCACTGTTGTCATAATAACACAGGATTCATCTTCCTAACTGCAACAGTGTTTAAGATATAATGGTTATGCATATTAATGAGTTCACATGACCATATATGGTCATCTGTTATTTTAATCAAATCTCTTGTTCAACGTTGTCATAATAACACAGGATTCATCACCCTAACTGCGACAGTGTTTGAGTTATAACAGTTATGCATATTAATGAGGTTAGAAGCCCCCACCCCATGGGTGCCCAGCCACGTGGCCTAGCAGTGTGCTATTGGGGCAAAATGATGCATCTGATGACACAAATGCACATACAAAATTTGAAAGAAATCAGACTAATACAAAACATGTAGTTGCATAATGTCTATTTTCACAAAATCCAAGATGGCGGCCAAACCACGTGACTGATCAAAATAATATTATTTTTCTCATATGGAGCTAAGGGCAGGTATGGTATATATGAAAACATCTAGTAGATTGGTTGAATCGTCTCTGAGAAACAAATACCCAAACTTTTGGTCAATTTTCCTCAAAATCCAAGATGGCGGCCAAACCATGTGACTGATCTGAATTTTTTTTTAGATTTTTGAAAGGGTTTGATACACTGATGCCATGAAGCAAAATTGAAAATAATCCCTCAAGTGTTGCCAGAGTAAAAAACTACTTCCTGTTTAGAAGAAATCCAAAATGGTGGCCAAACCACGTGACCAATCGTAAAAAAATGTTCAAACATAAATGGGATTCATATATAGAAGCTAAATACTACATATGAGAGCATTCTACTTGGTGGTTCTGAAGAAGAAGATTTTAAAGTGTTTTTTGCCGTTTTTAGGAAAAACAAAATGGCGGGAAAAGTCACATGACCGCTAAAGTTTTTATTGCTGATATTTATTACACATGAGTTGTACTATATACCATAAAAAAATCTAGACGCCTAGACCCTGAGAAAGTGGTCAAACAGCCACTTCCGGTTTTATTTCAATCCAATATGGCTGCCAAACTAATTGACCAATCAAAATTCTGAAAGCATGTTGCACCAGTTCACATTAGGGACTATCAGTATAGAACATTATCAGACCATTCCGTTCAGCGGTTTTCTCAAACGGCTTGACGAAAAAAGTTACGGAAGAAAGAAAGAAAGAAGAAAGAAGAATTAAAGCCGCAAGCGGCATCACCGGGGCCCAAGCTGACAAGATTCTGTTTCATAATTAATGTGGTCACATGTTAGACAATCGGGTAGCTTGAATTATCAGTAACATGAGGTCAAAATGAAGTTGGTACCATGTATTTACCTGGTTTGGTTATCGAAATATGGTTTTCAGGATATATAATGAGCCATGTTCTTAATAATGAGATTACATAATCATATATAGCCATTTCTAATGTCCGTTACATCTTTCATTCAATGTCTTCATAATGACACTTGTTACACGTCCTGCTCTGCGACAGTGTTTTAGATATGACTGCTTTGCATATTAATGAGTTCACATTACCATATATGGTCATCTGTTATTTTTAATCAAATCTCTTGTTCACTGTTGTCATAATAACACAGGATTCATCTTCCTAACTGCAACAGTGTTTAAGATATAATGGTTATGCATATTAATGAGTTCACATGACCATATATGGTTATCTGTTATTTTAATCAAATCTCTTGTTCACTGTTGTCATAACACAGAATTCATCTTCCTAACTGCAACAGTGTTTAAGATATAATGGTTATGCATATTAATGAGTTCACATGACCATATATGGTCATCTGTTATTTTAATCAAATCTCTTGTTCACTGTTGTCATAATAACACAGGATTCATCTTCCTAACTGCGACAGTGTTTTAGATATGACTGCTATGCATATTAATGAGTTCACATGACCATATATGGTTATCTGTTATTTTAATCAAATCTCTTGTTCACTGTTGTTATAATGACACAGGATTTATCTTCTTAACTGCGACAGTGTTTAAGATATAATGGTTATGCATATTAATGAGTTCACATGACCATATATGGTTATCTGTTATTTTAATCAAATCTCTTGTTAACTGTTGTCATAATGACACAGGATTCATCTTCCTAACTGCAACAGTGTTTGAGATATAACGATTACGCATATTAATGAGCTCACGTGACTATATATGGTCATCTGTTATTTTAATCAAATCTTTTGTTCAATGTTGTCATAATAACACAGGATTCCACTTCCTAACTGCAACAGTGTTTGAGATATGACAGTTATGCATATTAATGAGCTCACATGACCATATATGGTCATTTGTTATTTTAATCGTATCTCTTGTTTAACGTTGTCATAATAACACAGGATTCATCATCCTAACTACAACAGTGCTTGAGTTATAACAGTTATGCATATTAATGAGGTTAGAAGCCCCCCACCCCATGGGTGCCCAGCCACGTGGCCTAACAGTGTGCTATTGGGGCAAAATGATGCATCTGATGACACAAATGCACATACAAAATTTGAAAGAAATCAGACTAATACAAAACATGTAGTTGCATAATTTCTATTTTCACAAAATCCAAGATGGCGGCCAAACCACGTGACTGACTTAAATAATATTATTTTTCTCGTATGCAGCTAAGGCCAGGCATGGTAAATATAAAAACATCTAGTAGATTGGTTGAATCGTCTCTGAGAAACAAATACCCAAACTTTTGGTCAATTTTGCTTAAAATCCAAAATGGCGGCCAAACCATGTGACTGATCTGAAATTTTTTTTAGGTTTCTGAAAGGGCTTATTACACAGATGCCATGAAGCAAAATTGAAAATATTCCCTCAAGTGTTGCCAGAGTAAAAAACTACTTCCTGTTTAGAAGAAATCCAAAATGGTGGCCAAACCACGTGACCAATCGTAAACATTTTTTCAAACATAAATTGCATTCATATATAGAAGCTAAATACTACATATGAGAGCATTCTGCTTGGTGGTTCTGAAGAAGAAGATTTTCAAGTGTTTTTTGCCGTTTTTAGGAAAAACAAAATGGCGGGAAAAGTCACATGACCGCTAAAGTTTTTATTGCTGATATTTATTACACATGAGTTGTACTATATACCATAAAAAAATCTAGACGCCTAGACCCTCAGAAAGTGGTCAAACAGCCACTTCCGGTTTTATTTCAATCCAATATGGCTGCCAAACTAATTGTCCAATCGAAATTCTGAAAGCGTGTTGCACCAGTTCACATTATGGACTATCAGTATAGAGCATTATCAGACCATTCTGTTCAGCGGTTTTCTCAAACGGCTTGACGAAAAAAGTTACGGAAGAAAGAAGATGATGAAGAAGAAGAAAAAACCGGACAATAAGAATAGGGGCCTCGCCCTTCGGGCTTGGGCCCCTAATTAAAGCCGCAAGCGGCGTCACCGGGGCCCAAGCTGACAAGATTCTGTTTCATAATTAACGAGGTCACATGTTAGACAATCAGGTAGCTTGAATTATCAGTAACATGAGGTCGAAATGAAGTTGGTACCATGTATTTACCTGGTTTGGTTATCGAAATATGGTTTTCAGGATATATAATGAGCCATGTTCTTAATAATGAGATTACATAATCATATATAGCCATTTCTAATGTCAGTTACATCTTTCATTCAATGTCTTCATAATGACACTAGTTACATGTCCAACTCCGCGACAGTGTTTTAGATATGACTGCTATGCATATTAATGAGTTCACATGACCATATATGGTCATCTGTTATTTTAATCAAATCTCTTGCTCACTGTTGTCATAAGAACACAGGATTCATCTTCCTAACTGCAACAGTGTTTAAGATATAATGGTTATGCATATTAATGAGTTCACATGACCATATATGGTCATCTGTTAATCAAATCTCTTGTTCACTGTTGTCATAATAACACAGGATTCATCTTCCTAACTGCGACAGTGTTTTAGATATGACTGCTATGCATATTAATGAGTTCACATGACCATATATGGTTATCTATTATTTAATCAAATCTCTTGTTCACTGTTGTCATAATGACACAGGACACATCTTTCATTCAATGTCTTCATAATGACACTAGTTACATGTCCTGCTCTGCGACAGTGTTTCAGATATGACTGCTATGCATATTAATGAGTTCACATGACCATATATGGTCATCTGTTATTTTAATCAAATCTCTTGTTCACTGTTGTCATAAGAACACAGGATTCATCTTCCTAACTGCAACAGTGTTTAAGATATAATGGTTATGCTTATTAATGAGTTCACATGACCATATATGGTCATCTGTTATTTTAATCAAATCTCTTGTTCACTGTTGTCATAATAATACAGAATTCATCTTCCTAACTGTGACAGTGTTTTAGATATGACTGCTATGCATATTAATGAGTTCACATGACCATATATGGTTATCTATTAATTAATCAAATCTCTTGTTCACTGTTGTCATAATGACACAGGATTCATCTTCCTAACTGCAACAGTGTTTGAGATATAATGATTACGCATATTAATGAGCTCACGTGACTATATATGGTCATCTTTTATTTTAATCAAATCTCTTGTTCACTGTTGTCATAATAACACAGGATTCCACTTCCTAACTGCAACAGTGTTTGCGATATGACAGTTATGCATATTAATGAGCTCACATGACCATATATGGTCATTTGTTATTTTAATCGAATCTCTTGTTCAAGGTTGTCATAATAACACAGGATTCATCATCCTAACTACAACAGTGCTTGAGTTATAACAGTTATGCATATTAACGAGGTTAGAAGCCCCCACCCCATGGGTGCCCAGCCACGTGGCCTAACAGTGTGCTATTGGGGCAAAATGATGCATCTGATGACACAAATGCACATACAAAATTTGAAAGAAATCAGACTAATACAAAACATGTAGTTGCATAATTTCTATTTTCACAAAATCCAAGATGGCGGCCAAACCACGTGACTGATCAAAATAATATTATTTTTCTCGTATGCAGCTAAGGCCAGGCATGGTAAATATAAAAACATGTAGTAGATTGGTTGAATCGTCTCTGAGAAACAAATACCCAAACTTTTGGTCAATTTTGCTTAAAATCCAAAATGGCGGCCAAACCATGTGACTGATCTGAAATTTTGTTTAGGTTTCTGAAAGGGCTTGATACACAGATGCCATAATGCAAAATTGAAAATATTCCCTCAAGTGTTGCCAGAGTAAAAAACTACTTCCTGTTTAGAAGAAATCCAAAATGGTGGCCAAACCACGTGACCAATCGTAAACATTTTTTCAAACATAAATGGGATTCATATATAGAAGCTAAATACCACATATGAGAGCATTCTGCTTGGTGGTTCTGAAGAAGAAGATTTTTAAGTGTTTTTTGCCGTTTTTAGGAAAAACAAAATGGCGGGAAAAGTCACATGACCGCTAAAGTTTTTATTGCTGATATTTATTACACATGAATTGTACTATATACCATGAACAAATCTAGACGCCTAGACCCTCAGAAAGTGGTCAAACAGCCACTTCCGGTTTTATTTCAATCCAATATGGCTGCAAAACTAATTGTCCAATCGAAATTCTGAAAGCTTGTTGCACCAGTTCACATTAGGGACTATCAGTATAGAGCATTATCAGACCATTCCGTTCAGCGGTTTTCTCAAACGGCTTGACGAAAAAAGTTACGGAAGAAAGAAAGAAAGAAAGAAGAAAGAAAAAACCGGACAATAAGAATAGGGGCCTCGCCCTTCAGGCTTGGGCCCCTAATTAAAGCCGCAAGCGGCGTCACCGGGGCCCAAGCTGACAAGATTCTGTTTCATAATTAATGTGGTCACATGTTAGACAATCAGGTAGCTTGAATTATCAGTAACATGAGGTCAACATGAAGTTGGTACCATGTATTTAACTGGTTTGGTTATCGAAATATGGTTTTCAGGATATATAATGAGCCATGTTCTTAATAATGAGATTACATAATCATATATAGCCATTTCTAATGTCAGTTACATCTTTCATTCAATGTCTTCATAATGACACTTGTTACATGTCCTGCTCTGCGACAGTGTTTTAGATATGACTGCTTTGCATATTAATGAGTTCACATGACCATATATGGTCATCTGTTATTTTTAATCAAATCTCTTGTTCACTGTTGTCATAATAACACAGGATTCATCTTCCTAACTGCAACAGTGTTTAAGATATGACTGCTATGCATATTAATGAGTTCACATGACCATATATGGTTATCTGTTATTTTAATCAAATCTCTTGTTCACTGTTGTCATAATAACACAGGATTCATCTTCCTAACTGCAACAGTGTTTAAGATATAATGGTTATGCATATTAATGAGTTCACATGACCATATATGGTCATCTGTTATTTTAATCAAATCTCTTGTTCACCGTTGTCATAATGACACAGGATTCATCTTCCTAACTGCAACAGTGTTTGAGATATAACGATTACGCATATTAATGAGCTCACGTGACTATATATGGTCATCTGTTATTTTAATCAAATCTTTTGTTCAATGTTGTCATAATAACACAGGATTCCACTTCCTAACTGCAAAAGTGTTTGAGATATGACAGTTATGCATATTAATGAGCTCACATGACCATATATGGTCATTTGTTATTTTAATCGAATCTCTTGTTCAAGGTTGTCATAATAACACAGGATTCATCATCCTAACTACAACAGTGCTTGAGTTATAACAGTTATGCATATTAATGAGGTTAGAAGCCCCCACCCCATGGGTGCCCAGCCACGAGGCCTAACAGTGTGCTATTGGGGCAAAATGATGCATCTGATGACACAAATGCACATACAAAATTTGAAAGAAATCAGACTAATACAAAACATGTAGTTGCATAATTTCTATTTTCACAAAATCCAAGATGGCGGCCAAACCACGTGACTGATCAAAATAATATTATTTTTCTCGTATGCAGCTAAGGCCATGCATGGTAAATATAGAAACATCTAGTAGATTGGTTGAATCGTCTCTGAGAAACAAATACCCAAACTTTTGGTCAATTTTACTTAAAATCCAAAATGGCGGCCAAACCATGTGACTGATCTGAATTTTTTTTTAGGTTTCTGAAAGGGCTTGATACACAGATGCAATGAAGCAAAATTGAAAATATTCCCTCAAGTGTTGCCAGAGTAAAAAACTACTTCCTGTTTAGAAGAAATCCAAAATGGTGGCCAAACCACGTGACCAATCGTAAACATTTTGTCAAACATAAATGGGATTCATATATAGAAGCTAAATACTACATATGAGAGCATTCTGCTTGGTGGTTCTGAAGAAGAAGATTTTTGAGTGTTTTATGCCGTTTTTAGGAAAAACAAAATGGCGGGAAAAGTCACATGACCGCTAAAGTTTTTATTGCTGATATTTATTACACATGAGTTGTACTATATACCATAAAAAAATCTAAACGCCTAGACCCTCAGAAAGTGGTCAAACAGCCACTTCCGGTTTTATTTCAATCCAATATGGCTGCCAAACTAATTGACCAATCGAAATTCTGAAAGCATGTTGCACCAGTTCACATTAGGGACTATAAGTATAGAGCATTTTCAGACTATTAAGTTCAGCAGTTTTCTCAAACGGCTTGACGAAAAAAGTTACGGAAGAAAGAAAGAAGAAAGAATTAAAGCCGCAAGCGGCGTCACCGGGGCCCAAGCTGACAAGATTCTGTTTCATAATTAATGTGGTCACATGTTAGACAATCAGGTAGCTTGAATTATCAGTAACATGAGGTCAAAATGAAGTTGGTACCATGTATTTACCTGGTTTGGTTATCGAAATATGGTTTTCAGGATATATAATGAGCCATGTTCTTAATAATGAGATTACAGAATCATATATAGCCATTTCTAATGTCAGTTACATCTTTCATTCAATGTCTTCATAATGACACTTGTTACATGTCCTGCTCTGCGACAGTGTTTTAGATATGACTGCTTTGCATATTAATGAGTTCACATGACCATATATGGTCATCTGTTATTTTTAATCAAATATCTGGTTCACTGTTGTCATAATAACACAGGATTCATCTTCCTAACTGCAACAGTGCTTAAGATATAATGGTAATGCATATTAATGAGTTCACATGACCATATATGGTCATCTGTTATTTTAATCAAATCTCTTGTTCACTGTTGTCATGATAACACAGGAATCATCTTCCTAACTACAACAGTGTTTGAGATATAATGGTTATGCATATTAATGAGTTCACATGACCATATATGGTAATCTGTTATTTTAATGAAATCAATTGTTTAATGTTGTCATAATAACACATGTTTCATCTTCCTAACTCCAACAGTGCTTGAGATATTTTAGTTATGCATATTAATGAGGTTAGAAGCCCCCACCCCTTAGGCGCCCAGCGACAAAACCCAGCCACGTGCCATTCGGTTGAAAAAATGCATCTCAAGAGTAGAATGCACATATACAATTTTAGCCAAATCGGACCAATACAACACATGTAATTGCACAAGATCTGTTTTCATAAAATCCAAGATGGCGGCCAAACCATGTGACTGATCACAATAATATTATTTTTCTCATATGGAGCTAAGGCCAGGCATGGTAAATATAAAAACATCTGGTAGATTGGTTGAATCACCTCTGAGAAACAAATGCCCAAACTTTTGGGCAATTTTGCTTAAAATCCAAGATGGCGGCCAAACCACGTGACTGATCTGAAATCTTTTTTAGGTTTCTGAAAGGGTTTGATATATAGATGCCATGAAGCTAAATTGAAAATAATCCCTCAAGTGTTGCCATAGTAAAAAACTACTTCCTGTTTAGAAGAAATCCAAAATGGTGGCCAAACCACGTGACCAATCGTAATAATTTTATCAAACCTAAATGGGATTCATAGATAGAAGCTAAATACAACACATGAGAGGATTCTGCTAGGTGGTTCTGAAGAAGAAGATTTTTAAGTGTTTTTTTCCGTTTTTAGGAAAAACAAAATGGCGGGAAAAGTCACATGACCGCTAAAGTTTTTATTGCTGATATCTATTACACATGAGTTGTCCTATATACCATAAAAAAATCTAGACGCCTAGACCCTCAGAAAGTGGTCAAACAGCCACTTCCGGTTTTATTTCAATTCAATATAGCTGCCAAACTAATTGACCAATCGAAATTTTGAAAGCATGTTGCACCAGTTCACATTAGGGACTATAAGTATAGAGCATTATCAGACCATTCCGTTCAGCAGTTTTCCCAAATGGCTTGACGAAAAAAGTTACGGAAGAAAGAAAGAAAGAAAGAAAGAAGAAAAAACCGGACAATAAGAATAGGGGCCTCGCCCTTTGGGCTTGGGCCCCTAAAAAACCGGACAATAAGAATAGGGGCCTCGCCCTTCAGGCTTGGGCCCCTAAAAAACCGGACAATAAGAATAGGGGCCTCGCCCTTCAGGCTTGGGCCCCTAAAAACCGGACAATAAGAATAGGGGCCTCGCCCTATGGGCTTGGGCCCCTAAAAAACCGGACAATAAGAATAGGGGCCTCGCCCTTTGGGCTTGGGCCCCTAAAAAACCGAACAATAAGAATAGGGGCCTCGCCCTTTGGGCTTGAGCCCCTAATTAAAGCCGCAAGCGGCGTCACCGGGGCCCAAGCTGACAAGATTCTGTTTCATAATTAATGTGGTCACATGTTAGACAATCAGGTAGCTTGAATTATCAGTAACATGAGGTCAAAATGAAGTTGGTACCATGTATTTACCTGGTTTGGTTATCGAAATATGGTTTTCAGGATATATAATGAGCCATGTTCTTATGCACAAAAATGAGATTACATAATCATATATAGTCATTTCTAATGACAGTTACATCTTTCATTCAATGTCTTCATAATGACACTAGTTACATGTCCTGCTCTGCGACAGTGTTTCAGTTATGACTGCTATGCATATTAATGAGTTCACATGACCATATATGGTCATCTGTTATTTTAATCAAATCTCTTGTTCACTGTTGTCATAATAACACAGGATTCCACTTCCTAACTGCAACAGTGTTTGAGATATAACAGTTATGCATATTAATGAGCTCGCATGACCATATATGGTCATTTGTTATTTTAATCGAATCTCTTGTTCAACGTTGTCATAATAACACAGGATTCATCATCCTAACTGCAACAGTGTTTAAGATATAATGGTTATGCATATTAATGAGTTCACATGACCATATATGGTCATCTGTTATTTTAATCAAATCTCTTGTTCAACGTTGTCATAATAACACAGGATTCATCACCCTAACTGCGACAGTGTTTAAGATATAATGGTTATGCATATTAATGAGTTCACATGACCATATATGGTCATCTGTTATTTTAATCAAATCTCTTGTTCAACGTTGTCATAATAACACAGGATTCATCACCCTAACTGCGACAGTGTTTGAGTTATAACAGTTATGCATATTAATGAGGTTAGAAGCCCCCACCCCAAGGGTGCCCAGCCACGTGGTCTAGCAGTGTGCTATTGGGGCAAAATGATGCATCTGATGACACAAATGCACATAACAAAATTTGAAAGAAATCAGACTAATACAAAACATGTAGTTGCATAATGTCTATTTTCACAAAATCCAAGATGGCGGCCAAACCACGTGACTGATCAAAATAATATTATTTTTCTCATATGGAGCTAAGGGCAGGCATGGTAAATATAAAAACATCTAGTAGATTGGTTGAATCGTCTCTGAATAACAAATACCCAAACTTTTTGTCAATTTTGCTTAAAATCCAAAATGGCGGCCAAACCATGTGACTGATCTGAATTTTTTTTTAGATTTCTGAAAGGGTTTGATACACTGGTGCCATGAAGCAAAATTGAAAATATTCCCTCAAGTGTTGCCAGAGTAAAAAACTACTTCCTGTTTAGAAGAAATCCAAAATGGTTGTCAAACCACGTGACCAATCGTAAAAAAATGTTCAAACATAAATGGGATTCATATATAGAAGCTAAATACTACATATGAGAGCATTCTACTTGGTGGTTCTGAAGAAGAAGATTTTTAAGTGTTTTTTGCCGTTTTTAGGAAAAACAAAATGGCGGGAAAAGTCACATGACCGCTAAAGTTTTTATTGCTGATATTTATTACACATGAGTTGTACTATATACCATAAAAAAATCTAGACGCCTAGACCCTCAGAAAGTGGTCAAACAGCCACTTCCGGTTTTATTTCAATCCAATATGGCTGCCAAACTAATTGACCAATCAAAATTCTGAAAGCATGTTGCACCAGTTCACATTAGGGACTATCAGAATAGAGCATTATCAGACCATTCCGTTCAGCGGATTTCTCAAACGGCTTGACGAAAAAAGTTACGGAAGAAAGAAGAAAGAAGAAAGAAGAAAGAAAGAATTAAAGCCGCAAGCGGCGTCACCGGGGCCCAAGCTGATAAGATTCTGTTTCATAATTAATGAGGTCACATGTTAGACAATCAGGTAGCTTGAATTATCAGTAACATGAGGTCGAAATGAAGTTGGTACCATGTATTTACCTGGTTTGGTTATCGGAATATGGTTTTCAGGATATATAATGAGCCATGTTCTCATGCACAATAATGAGATTACATAATCATATATAGCCATTTCTAATGTCAGTTACATCTTTCATTCAATGTCTTCATAATGACACTAGTTACATGTCCTGCTCTGCGACAGTGTTTCAGATATGACTGCTATGCATATTAATAAGTTTACATGACCATATATGGTCAACTGTTATTTTAATCAAATCTCTTGTTCACTGTTGTCATAATAACACAGGATTCATCTTCCTAACTGCAACAGTGTTTAAGATATAATGGTTATGCATATTAATGAGTTCACATGACCATATATGGTCATCTGTTATTTTAATCAAATCTCTTGTTCACTGTTGTCATAATAACACAGGATTCATCTTCCTAACCGCGACAGTGTTTTAGATATGACTGCTATGCATATTAATGAGTTCACATGACCATATATGGTTATCTGTTATTTTAATCAAATCTCTTGTTCACTGTTGTCATAATGACACAGGATTTATCTTCCTAACTGCGACAGTGTTTAAGATATAATGGTTATGCATATTAATGAGTTCACATGACCATATATGGTTATCTGTTATTTTAATCAAATCTCTTGTTCACTGTTGTCATAATGACACAGGATTCATCTTCCTAACTGCAACAGTGTTTGAGATATAACAATTACGCATATTAATGAGCTCACGTGACTATATATGGTCATCTGTTATTTTAATCAAATCTTTTGTTCAATGTTGTCATAATAACACATGATTCCACTTCCTAACTGCAACAGTGTTTGAGATAAGACAGTTATGCATATTAAGGAGCTCACATGACCATATATGGTCATTTGTTATTTTAATCGAATCTCTTGTTCAAGGTTGTCATAATAACACAGGATTCATCATCCTAACTACAACAGTGTTTGAGTTATAACAGTTATGCATATTAATGAGGTTAGAAGCCCCCACCCCATGGGTGCCCAGCCACTTGGCCTAACAGTGTGCTATTGGTGCAAAATGATGCATCTGATGACACAAATGCACATACAAAATTTGAAAGAAATCAGACTAATACAAAACATGTAGTTGCATAATTTCTATTTTCACAAAATCCAAGATGGCGGCCAAACCACGTGACTGATCAAAATAATATTATTTTTCTCGTATGCAGCTAAGGCCAGGCATGGTAAATATAAAAACATCTAGTAGATTGGTTGAATCGTCTCTGAGAAACAAATACCCAAACTTTTGGTCAATTTTGCTTAAAATCCAAAATGGCGGCCAAACCATGTGACTGATCTGAATTTTTTTTTAGGTTTCTGAAAGGGCTTGATACACAGATGCCATGAAGCAAAATTGAAAATAATCCCTCAAGTGTTGCCAGAGTAAAAAACTACTTCCTGTTTAGAAGAAATCCAAAATGGTGGCCAAACCATGTGACCAATCGTAAACATTTTGTCAAACATAAATGGGATTCATATATAGAAGCTAAATACTACATATGAGAGCATTCTGCTTGGTGGTTCTGAAGAAGAAGATTTTTGAGTGTTTTATGCCGTTTTTAGGAAAAACAAAATGGCGGGAAAAGTCACATGACCGCTAAAGTTTTTATTGCTGATATTTATTACACATGAGTTGTACTATATACCATGAAAAAATCTAAACGCCTAGACCCTCAGAAAGTGGTCAAACAGCCACTTCCGGTTTTATTTCAATCCAATATGGCTGCCAAACTAATTGACCAATCGAAATTCTGAAAGCATGTTGCACCAGTTCACATTAGGGACTATCAGTATAGAGCATTATCAGACCATTCCGTTCAGCAGTTTTCTCAAACGGCTTGACGAAAAAAGTTACGGAAGAAAGAAGAAGATGATTAAAGCCGCAAGCGGCGTCACCGGGGCCCAAGCTGACAAGATTCTGTTTCGTAATTAATGTGGTCACATGTTAGACAATCAGGTAGCTTGAATTATCAGTAACATGAGGTCAAAATGAAGTTGGTACCATGTATTTACTTGGTTTGGTTATCAAAATATGGTTTTCAGGATATATAATGAGCCATGTTCTTATGCACAATAATGAGATTACATAATCATATATTACATAATCATATATAGCCATTTCTAATGTCAGTTACATCTTTCATTCAATGTCTTCATAATGACACTAGTTACATGTCCTGCTCTGCGACAGTGTTTCAGATATGACTGCTATGCATATTAATGAGTTCACATGACCATATATGGTCATCTGTTATTTTAATCAAATCTCTTGTTCACTGTTGTCATAAGAACACAGGATTCATCTTCCTAACTGCAACAGTGTTTAAGATATAATGGTTATGCATATTAATGAGTTCACATGACCATATATGGTCATCTGTTAATCAAATCTCTTGTTCACTGTTGTCATAATAACACAGGATTCATCTTCCTAACTGCGACAGTGTTTTAGATATGACTGCTATGCATATTAATGAGTTCACATGACCATATATGGTTATCTATTATTTAATCAAATCTCTTGTTCACTGTTGTCATAATGACACAGGACACATCTTTCATTCAATGTCTTCATAATGACACTAGTTACATGTCCTACTCTGCGACAGTGTTTCAGATATGACTGCTATGCATATTAATGAGTTCACATGACCATATATGGTCATCTGTTATTTTAATCAAATCTCTTGTTCACTGTTGTCATAAGAACACAGGATTCATCTTCCTAACTGCAACAGTGTTTAAGATATAATGGTTATGCATATTAATGAGTTCACATGACCATATATGGTCATCTGTTATTTTAATCAAATCTCTTGTTCACTGTTGTCATAATAACACAGGATTCATCTTCCTAACTGCGACAGTGTTTTAGATATGACTGCTATGCATATTAATGAGTTCACATGACCATATATGGTTATCTGTTATTTTAATCAAATCTCTTGTTCACTGTTGTCATAATAACACAGGATTCCACTTCCTAACTGCAACAGTGTTTGAGATATGACAGTTATGCATATTAATGAGCTCACATGACCATATATGGTCATTTGTTATTTTAATCGAATCTCTTGTTCAAGGTTGTCATAATAACACAGGATTCATCATCCTAACTACAACAGTGCTTGAGTTATAACAGTTATGCATATTAATGAGGTTAGAAGCCCCCACCCCATGGGTGCCCAGCCACGTGGCCTAACATTGTGCTATTGGGGCAAAATGATGCATCTGATGACACAAATGCACATACAAAATTTGAAAGAAATCAGACTAATACAAAACATGTAGTTGCATAATTTCTATTTTCACATAATCCAAGATGGCGGCCAAACCACGTGACTGATCAAAATAATATTATTTTTCTCGTATGCAGCTAAGGCCAGGCATGGTAAATATAAAAACATATAGTAGATTGGTTGAATCGTCTCTGAGAAACAATTACCCAAACTTTTGGTCAATTTTGCTTAAAATCCAAAATGGCGGCCAAACCATGTGACTGATCTGAAATTTTGTTTAGGTTTCTGAAATAGTTTGATATACAGATGCCATGAAGCAAAATTGAAAATAATCCCTCAAGTGTTGCCAGAGTAAAAAACTACTTCCTGTTTAGAAGAAATCCAAAATGGTGGCCAAACCACGTGACCAATCGTAAACATTTTTTCAAACCTAAATCGGATTCATATATAGAAGCTAAATACAACACATGAGAGCATTCTACTTGGTGGTTCTGAAGAAGAAGATTTTTAAGTGTTTTTTGCCGTTTTTAGGAAAAACAAAATGGCGGGAAAAGTCACATGACCGCTAAAGTTTTTATTGCTGATATTTATTACACATGAGTTGTACTATATACCATAAAAAAAATCTAGACACCTAGACCCTCAGAAAGTGGTCAAACAGCCACTTCCGGTTTTATTTCAATCCAATATGGCTGCCAAACTAATTGGCCAATCAAAATTCTGAAAGCATGTTGCACCAGTTCATAGTAGAGCCTATCATTATAGAGCATTTTCAAACTATTTGGTTCAGCAGTTTTCTCAAACGGCTCGACGAAAAAAGTTACGGAAGAAAGAAAGAAAGAAAGAAAGAAAAAACTGAACGATAATAATAGGGGCCTCGCCCTTTGGGCTTGGGCCCCTAATGAA